>NC_143525.1:47046738-47199277 GCF_031878675.1 Megascapheus bottae | reverse complement strand
GGAAAGGAGATGATTCTCATCAGGGAAAGGGACTTGATCATATGAAATATGTTTTCGCCGGGGTGGGTGAGAATGTAGTTCTTCGTCTTTCCCCCCTGTTCCAGTGAAAGTTTGTAATGGTAAGTTATCTTTCACTCTCCACTCTAGTGGCTATGGAGGAATACACATACATACTTCAAAAAATGCAATGCTCCTGGTCTCCTTAATATGTAGATATTAGATCCAAGCAGTACAAGAGTGATGACTCAATATTCGGGTACCCAAATGGTCTTGGCGATATACACATAACTACATAGACATAAAAATCTGTGATGGGCTGTATACTCTACAGACATAATCTATGTCTATAGACATATATTAATATGTATCTATGACATACAAAAATTATGTTCTAAAATCTATGTGCTGGTGATTGTATAGAGAGATTCCCTTCTTGAATAATTGCTTGTTACACATGACATTTGAAATATGATGTAAAAATCAATGTTAATAAAATCTTAAATAAATTTTAAAAAATGCCATGCTCATGCTATAAATACACATCAAGGCATCTGCCAATTTGAGATAAAGGCCTGAGTAAGTAGCCACACTTCTTTTTTGAAAAAAAAAATCAACACTGCTAAGAATACTTTGATAGGGGAAGGTTGTCTGTCCAAGATAGCAAGAGAGTACAACTGAACACACATGCAAAGCTATATATATATATATATATATATATATATATATATATATTCTAAAAGCTAGCAGGCCAAAAGAAGGAGGGTGGAGTGGTTCTGGTCATTCTCCAGCAAGGATGGATGGGAAAGAAGGACTGTCTTCCAGCTACTGTCCACCGATTAACAACAACAAACAGCTCTGACATGCACCTCCTCAGGTCCTAACAGACTGTACTTCCCCTCCCTGTGGTCACAGGCCTGATAAGGTACTTTTAGATATCTTTTTGCCCTCTTTTGTCCCCTTCACTCTGAAGTGACTGCTGGAAAAGAACAGAGAGGGTCCTGTGGAGATGCGGCTGGAGACAGCCATCCCAGACTATACGGTGTGAAGGCGAGTCCCAAAGACATGAGGGGCCGAGTTGCCCCAGGGGAAGGGCAAGGTTTCGGTTGGGAAGTCGGAATGGACTTGCTCACACCAAAGAGCACTTTTACATGATCCAAGTCTGTATAAGAGACACCAAAGGAGCTCAGGTGTGTGGGTGGGAGGACTTGGAACACTGGCCAGTCTTGCATCGTGTAGAGATAGGGGAGCAGACAAAGCCCTGACTCCGTCTCTCTTTTGGCTCTGCACTCAAGTCTGGAGCTCACAGCCCTTTTCTAGAACACTGTGGCTCCATCACCCCCATGAACCTTTTACTCTTTTACCTCTTTCAAACTCTGCCCTAAATAAGAAAAATCTCATTCTACCCAGGTCATTCTACCAAAACCTCCCCATCTCCAGGTATTGCTGCCTGCGAAATTCTCAAAGAGGAACTGCTCTTGAACGATTGCTTCCTTGGGAGGTGATGGTGGGGACAATTAATGGTGTGACATAGGAAGTACTATGGTGCCATGCTTTCTCCAGAGGACGGATTCGTTTCCAGTTCAAATCCTAATGAGGAAGTGGCTTTTCTGATCAAGAAGGCAACAGAAAATCCTCCCCTTTGTTCCATGGAGGAGAGTGGACAGAAAACTGAAGATAGAGAATGCCCAAAGGGGACAAAATGGTCCCTTGGTTAACAAGTAGAGCCAGGCAGCCAGCAGTTGGCAGAGCTTATTGAGGGAATAAAAGCCTCTGGGAGGAAAAAAAAATCAATGGATAATGATTATCCTTAAAGTGCCCTTCGAGCAATTGCATTAGCAGAGATGGAAAAGAGTCTATAAATTGTAACAAGCATCCTGATTTGAGGAAGTGACTGTTTCAGGGACAAGGATTACCAATGTATGAGTAAACCTGAGCTCAAGCCCCATCCAGTACATTGAAGGTTTGTGCTGACTGGGTCAGATTCTGTCCTCTTGTTCTGGTGAGGAATTCACATAAGGCAGCAGTGGGGAGAATGCTGAAGGATAAAGATCTGAGAATGAAAGAGAAAGAGGTGCAGGGGGGGGGGTGGATGCTGATACGGAAGTTATGGGGAAAAAAGATTTGGGGTACATGATGTCTCTGAAGAGATTATCAAGGGCCTAAGGGCTTTTTCTGATGAGATTTTCTTTGAATTAAGATATCACACCCACCATCTGCATTCCTTCAAAAGATAAGTTGGAAAACACAGTGTGTTTCGGTATTGTTTGATTGCCAGATTGTTTCTTTGCAACTAAAATCACAGCAACTAAAATCACAACATCCCCCTGAACTAGAAAACCCAGTCTCACACAGTGAGCGGGTGGCTTTCAAAAACAGATAGAAACTGGGCACCCACGCACACACCTGTAATCCTGGCCTCTCAGGAGACTGAGATTGGAGGATCCTGGTTCAAAGACAGCCCCGGCAGGAAAAGTCCATGAGAGTCGTATGTCCAATTAACCAGCAAAAAGCCAGAATTGGATGTATAGTTCAAGTTGTAGAGCACTAGCCTTTGAGCAAAGAAAAGCCCAGGCTCTGAGTTCAAGTATTGGTACATATGTACATGTGTGCATGCACACACACACACACACACACACACACACACACGCACACAGGATGGAAGCAACAAAGCTCTACACTGAGGATTGAGCACTCCTAGGTGAATTACACCATACAGTATAACTGGATTGTCGATTGTCCGCGCTCCCTAAAAAGGAACTGCAACAACCACATCCACACAGCGGCTATACTGAAGAGTTGTTATCAAATTCTCTCTTACAAGAGCCTCCCAGGGACCTGCTGAATGGCCCTTGGAGTTGCTCTATAAATGGATGTTGGAGTTAATTATACAGTCCATGGCTGGTCATTCATCCCTGTAGATGTCCTGCTTCTCTTTCAAGTACTGCTGAGCCTGGGCTTGGCTGCCCTTGCTTGCCTGAGAGGGTCAGACTCAACTGACCCCTTGGAGACAAACCCTCCTGGCTGGCCGCACTTGATTCCTTACTTCAGAACAAGCAGTAGCTAGAGGAATGGCAAGCGTCACAGACCCCCGTGGCAGAGGAGAGCTTTACACTGTGTAACTTGCTTCAGTACCATTCCTGCTCGTGACGGTATGGGCTTCTCATGTATCCTACAGGAATGGATACTCCTGCTTCTTCCCTCTGTCAAAGGTGGCAGTACCCTCCCTTGAGACAAATGAGTGCTCCCTGTCTCTCGGGAATAGGGGAACACCTGTTCCTCTCACCATTTTTACAGCTCGGTAGTCAGAGCAGTCATCTCAAGCCCAGTACTTCACATGGGCTGATCTCAGAGAGGAGCAGTGAATAGATCAAAAACCTCATAGAGGCTCAACATGGTGGTTCGTTCCTACTATCTCAGTCTTTGGAAGGCTGAGGTGGGGTGAACGTAGGTTTTCTGAGGCAGGCCTGGGCTGAATGGTGTATCCTAGACTGTATAGAGAAACTGTCTCAAGGAAGAATGGGGCGAAAAAGAAACCACAATGCAACACAGAACAAAACCATTTATCCTTGCTGCTTCAGAGAGAGCTGGCATGCAGTCCAATGTCCCCTTCAGGACTCAGGACTCCCTTGGGATTCCACAGCTGTCTATAGGTTGACCCGAGGAGACTTTCTGATGCTTTGTAGCTGACAGAGATAGCATGAGCCTTATTAGCCTTTCCTCTGTTAGGCAGCCATATTGACAGGCTTGGTCATGCAACGTGGCGGGAAAGATTAAATAAGAAATTAGAAGCCACACCTTAAGTATCTCAGTGTAGGGACAACATATTCAGACATGAGGTGATTAGAGACCATGGAGTCCATAGATCAGACAATTATCCTGACTGGGACCAGTGCTTACTGAACAAGCCAGATTTAATGACCCCCAAAACTATCTCTGAGAGGAAGGAGGGAGGAATATGATTCTGACTTTCAAGGGAGCAGAGAAGGCCCCAGCAGCTAAGGATGCCAGTCTCATCTCTATATGGGAGAGCATGAGAATGGATGCCAGAAGCCACAGGTGGGAGGAGGAGGAGATTGATTCTCCTAGACTCAGACCAAAGTGGCTTGGGTGTTGGCACTGGTTCTAGTTTGCAATAAGGGGTCATGAGGACTGGATCATATAGCTATAGAGAAAGCAAAGGTAGAGAAGCAAAAATGGGGGACCTGTAAAAGTCACTTCTGAAGTGAGTTCCTTTCTGTCATACACAATCTGTGCTCTCCAAGAGCCAAAGCACAATGCTGCATCTGTTAACATTTGCTGAATGAATGGATCAATGGATGGTACAATTCAAGGTCAGACAAGGGTCCCCCACCCCCATCTCTAGAACATCCTCTTACTTCCCATCATTAAAGCTTCCTATGCGAATTTCCTTTACAAGAACCCACGCTGACCTTTCAATTCCTGTCCACAGCCTCCAGCGAGGAGCCTGGTGAGTATTGCCTAGGGAATACAAATTCCCATTTGATGATCTCCCAGCACCTCAATTAATTCATACGATGTTGTCTGGCGAGGACCTCGCCTCTGTCTAATTTGAACCTGAGAAAGGAACACCTCGGGGTCACCTCCTTGAAATGTCAAGCACCATCATTCATGCTAAGCCCAGGCTCAGGAGAGGCCCATAAGTCTCACTGAAGAATGGCTACCCAAAGGCCGGGTCACAGGGCAATTTACACCCAGAACTCAGCCAGGACTGTCCATGACCAAGCACACTAACTGGGTGACCAGACTGGACAGTTTTGGCAGCTCTGACTACAGAGTGGAACCTGGTCACCTTCCACATCCCAAAGGACAGAAGTTTTCAAACTCACTTGGCCAAGATTCACAGCACGGAATGTACTTTGTGAGTTACCCAATGCCTAAAAGGCAGGCAACATATGCATCGTTATTTTACATATATTAAAAAAATGAATACATCTCTAATATATTGTTTGAGAAATTGTGACATCTTTCCATTCATTGTCAGCTTTTCTTCCCGCCTCCCCTTTCTGGGAGGTATATAAAGTTTGTATCTTCCAATAGATGATGATTTTGACCCAGTGAAATATGACAGGTATGGGAGTGGACAGGAAAACTTCAGGAAAGAATCTGTATGCTTCCTTTTCATTTATTTATATTCATGCTATTCACCACTGTTCATCTAGTCAACATTGCCACTATGTACAATGTCTGGAGCTGTGGTTTTCAATATACTGCCTCAGGGATCAGGGGAAAAAAAGTGCTAATAATATACTGTGATTACAGAATTATCAGGGAAAGATTGTGCCAGAGCTTTAAATGGATTGAGGTATTGGACTAGAAAATGGAAAAGATTACAATCAAGAGAGCAGGAAAGAGAGACAACAACTGACTTTCAGTCAGACCAACTTGGGTTTCTCTATCATGGACTTCCTTTAAACAATGTTTTCTTTGTAAAACATTTGATAGAGCACCTCCCCTTCAGAGCAATTATAAACTGGAGAATTAAAGAACAGAAAGCACTGACTTGAAGCTTTGTAGGTATTCCCATTCTTAGGGAGCATCTTAATTCTGATAGCATTGTTGGTTAATTTTTACATGGCTGTGCCAAAATGACTGTCATAAATGACCTGAGGAGGGAATTATTTTGCCTGTTGTTTAAGAGGTTTTGGCCTATAGTTTATGGCTCTGTTGTGTCTGGGATTATGGTCACACAGATCATTATCGTGACAGGCATAGGCGGCAGAGGCTGTGTTACTCATAGAGGACAGGACACAACCAAAGAACAGCAGAGAGAGATGGGCCTGAGACCAGATGTGGCCCCTCTGCCTGATGCTTTCAGAACATCCCCAAATAGTGCCCCCTGCCAGACACCAAGTGTTCACTATATTACATACATGAGGCTGCGGAATCATTCTTTTTTTTGCAAACCATAGCAGGTAGCTAGCTGTCCCTCACAGGTTTTGGTGTCCGGGCCACAGGCTTAGTGAAGCCTTTCTAACACAACTATAGTACATGTACTTTGTATTTCCTGGGTATTTAATACATTGCTTTGCTTGTTCCCTATGTTGATTGCTCTTTCCTCCACTGCTTCCACTCTCAGTGATTATTATGCCCAATTCATTATTTGAACCTAACACTTTTACTTGATCAACCTCCTGCCATTTCACTCCTTGATCACCCCCTGCCATTCCACTCCTTTACGTACCTCACCACCACCACCCCTCTTCTCTTTTATCAGCATCCTCTGTCAATTTTTGTTGGCCTAGATGCTCATCTAAGTTTTATCGTCTATTTGATCTTCCCTCTGATGTTTCATTAACATTTCTTCTATAGCTTCTCAGGGTTATTTCTCATGATTCAGCCATGATACAGTCCTTAAAACTTTTAAATCTCTGAATAACTGAATGAATTGCTCACAGATGCAGAACTACTTTTGATTACATTGGATTAACCCTTGGAAATATATCCAGTTGTGAGAAATACTTTAATATGCTACATTCTATTCAAAAATATGCATGCTTAATGTGATATGCTGAAGAAATCGTAGGCTTCATTTCAAAAGCCATTAAGTAAATGGTCAGGGATGCATACAATCTTAATAAGCCTGTACTTCCCACCTGTCACCTGTGATTGTGAATGTTCATAGTTTTCCTGTGAAGACTGGGGACTTGTGTGCTCATGGGATTGATGGAATGTCTGAAACATTGTTAGCAGATCATGCAGGATAGAAGGTAGAGAGACAAGCCTAAATAAAAGATTGCAGGGAAAACAAAGGGAGAGGGGAGGAAAAGGGAAGGAAAGAGAATGGAACAGGTAGGGCTGGATAGATAAATAATTCAAAGGAGGTTAACCAAGGAAAAGTATTGTTATTATTTTATTTTTGCTCTCAGGGTTAGAAATATTGTGTTTGTGGGCCTGAGGTTCAGGTGTGGGGAGACAATGGAGACATGTTTTCCTTTATATATGCAAGCTAGAGTTTCCTTAAGAACTCGTAAGTAAATACAGTAGGTAGTATGCAAGTGTGTACAAATGTATTAGCTGAAACACAGTGTATTCAAGGGAGAACTCTATAGTATAATTCCTTAGAAACTCAGCAAAATGAAACACCAGGAAAAAGGAACTCAAAAGGGATGGAGTGGGACCAGGGTAAAGGGATGGACAAATGAACAGGAGAACAGGAGGAGAGTGCGGTCAAGAATCCAATGTGCATTCCCGAAACGTAAAAAGAATGAGGGGTGACGTGGGTGGAGGAGTTCGGGGGGGGGGCGCGAATACCGAAAGGGCTGACATTGGTCAAGATGTATTGCACTCAGAAACTGCTTGGTTAAATGCCAACTCCTTTAAGTACAACTACTTAAAGATAATTTAAAAAATCTTGTCATAACCCATGACAGGTGTGGTATTCTGTTAGTTCGCCAAGAACATTTACTATGATCTTCTCCTAACTACTCAGAAATGCACAGAGGTTAAATATTTCTACATAGATAAGTTGGGCAGGGAAGCTCAAAGAGGTGAACTATCTACTTCTACTCCCATAAATGAATGGCAAACCTGGAACTCAATGCCTAGGCTCATAATTCAGTGTTCCTTCTACTCTACTAGGTAGTCAGGGGTGGCAAGCGGAGACGCTGGATGTAGCAGTGGGCACTGCTCTCTCTATCCCTTCTATTCAAGGTTTTGGTTCCACTGAAAATATAGAAAATACTGGGTGGGTGTCATAGCACACAGCTGTAATCCAGCACCCAGGAGGCTGATGTAGGAGGAACATGAGTTTGAGGCCCCCCTAAGTGAGAGGTGACACCCTCCCAGCAAAACAAAACAGAAAAGGTAAATATCAAAACACTCCAAGAGTCAGAGTGCCTGGCGTGAAAAAAAAAAAAAGCCAGAGGTGGTGCTGTGGATCAAATGGTAGAGTTCTAGCCTTGAGTACAAAGAGGCTCTGGAAAAGTGCCCATGTTTATTTTTCTAGAGGTTAACTGGAGATGAGTTTCAGGTCCTTTTGTGCCCGGGCTGGCTTTGAAATTTTATCCTCAGATCTCAGCCTTCTGAGTAGGTAGGATTATAGGTATGAGCCACCACACCCAGCAAGTAAGGTCTTTATCTAGATATTTCACACCTAATATCTGGCTTTTATTGGCCAGAGGTCAATGCCTGGTGTGTTCTGATGAAGTCAGTCTCCAAGCATTATTTGCTGTTCATTTCATCTATGACCATCCTCTACTGGGAACTGGGCAAGTTTGTTCTAATCCCTGACCTATCAAAACGCAGTTCAGTCTTTGCATGGATAGGGCATCTTTGCTCAATTTATTAGCTTATTTCATTGTATGTTCAGTGCATAACAACCTTTCTTATTAAAAAAATAATTGTTTAGCTGTACAAGGAGGTTTTATGTAACTGAGCCACTGGTGGACACAATGGACTTTGAACAGTGTCACCTCTTCAACATTCTTAACCTCCTTTAATCCAGTCTGTCCCTTTTAAACTTTTGGGGTATATACAATGAATTTTTGACTGCTGCCTACCCCTGCTTCCTTCTGTCATTCATCTAACTCTCTCCCCCTGCCCCACCCGCCTCTTACATGTACACATTTCCTTGCGCTGATTTTGTTGGGCTTTGATCAAGTCTTTCTAAAATATTATACTATTTGAGGCCCCCTATAGAATCTACATTACTTTAGTGAATTCCTTTGTAACCACTTGCTATGACCCAATGCGTTCACTTGTGGATCTGCAGGTACATTCTATCTGCCACAAATGAGGGAAGCCATGCAGCCTTTGTTTCTCTGGGTCTGGCTTACTTCACTTGCCAGACTTTCCTATATATTTGAAATTCCCACATCAAAATTGTGAGGCTACAAGTAATTATTCCCACTTTCTAGGCAAGAATATCAAGGCTTGAGAAGGCTCAGCCAGTGAGGAGAGCTAATGAATGGTAGAGCTGACATTTAAACCCACATTTGCTTGATGCCTACATTATTAGCATGTCATCACCCCCCCAGCATTAATTTTCCCTGTCATTAACCACTTGAGTACTTTGTTTTCAAGCCTCCAGCTCACCTCCAAACTTAGTACTTCAGACCATAAATAAAAGAACTTCAGCAGAATGAGAGCTGTTTCTAGTTGTGGGCACAGAATTCTCTGAAGCCTGATACGGATCAGGAACAGGGAGAAGATAAGTGGATCTGTATTATGGATTATAGGCAAAAAAACTTAGATAAAGAAAAGATTCCATTTGGACTGAGAAATGGCCTTATGCAAGGTAAAGAAGAGATACTCCACTTGCCCCACAGATTCTGAGATGCTAGAGTAGCACTGTTTGTGGGCAGAGAAAAGGAAGTAGAGAAGAGAGGCGCACCCATCGCCAGTCTTCCTTCATAAATGGGTGGCATAAGCAAGGAGCTGGGCTATAGATAGGAAAGGATAGAAAAGAAAGCCTTAGACACTGCTTCTGCTTCCGTGTTTTCCATGGAGAGACAGGTAGGCCGTATACTTTGATTTCCTTTCATTCCAGGCATTAGAAACAGGGACAACAAAAGCATATTTCTTCCATGAGCTCCGTTCTACTGAAAACCAAATTCCTTGACAAGCTGGGGCAAGGTTAGCTGGGAGAGGCAGCCCCTGGAACAATAACAACTTGTGGGTATATCGCAACGATAATGAAAGGCAAGAGGCTCAGAGGGGAAAAAAAGTCTAAGCATTCTTTACCCTTAAAGAACCAGCACAGGATGAGAGCTGAATGCCAGAGCAAGGAAAGCAGGAAGACAGGATAGGAGTGAACATGTGCAGAAGAATGGTGTTCTGGGCAGGGAACCATGCTCTGGAAAGGCATTCAGGTCAGAGCCCACGATCGCTGTGCTGTCCATTTGACCACTAGGGGGCAAGGAGAGCCCTGTCATGACTCAGAAGTGAACGTTGTTCTTGAGAAGTCCCTGTTTGGGATACATCTACCTGAATGCATCGCCATCTCTGTTTCATGACCTAGAAATAAGACAGATAGTCCCTATTTTGTACAGCTGTCAGAAGGATTCAAACATGATGTGTTTGCCAAGGGTCCAGCCTCCTGCTTGTTGTAAAACAAATGCTCTGTGAATGATCATTTCCTTCATGCTCATTAAGTTTATCCTCTAGATAAACTTAGCCATTCAAAAGAATCTGAGAACTCTTTCCAAAAAATAATACCATTCTGAGAGTTGAGGACAGAGGACTCCACTTAGCATCCTTAAATGGCTCCAGCCTCTCTGTTGACCATTATATAAACCCCTTGTAGCAAGGCTTGGACCATGAAGGTGATGGGAAGTCTCAGGATGCCCATTCTGATGGACTGTGTTGTGTTGTGCTGTGTGTGTGTGTGTGTGTGTGTGTGTGTGTGTGCGCGTGTAGGCCACGTATATATGTCCATATTTGTTCTCATATGCTCACATGTTTATCTTTCTCAGTGCCAAAACCTTAGAGAACTACAGAGGACAGGCAACATTTAAGCTAATGGTAATTGTCATTGATCGATCTACTTAATGGCCTGCAAATGCCCAATTAGAGCAGTGTGCATGGCTGGCTGCTGAGCTAGAGGGCTAAGGGATGCTCAGCTCTCACTGAGGTGCCCTGCGGATGGTCTGTGCTTCCTGCCTGGAAAACGCTTTCTGAATTGATGTCTTCTGGTTCCTGCCGGCTCCCTAGGCAAGATCTAGGTTCTGGGTATGAGGAGGGATGGTCTAAGCCTGTGCCACACCCTAGACCCAGTTATTGAGTTGTGGGCTCCTGGTTTCACCTTTGGGCTTGGTAGGTGATGCCACATACCAGCATGAATCAGGAGACAGTGGACTTCCTAACGTCCTCTGTTTCTTTCCTTTGTTCCTGTGAGCTGAAGAAGGATGCTGAGTGCAGTGCTGTGGGGATAAACTCAACCTAGAATAGCCCAGAAGAGAGGGGGAAACTTCTCCTCAATGAAGCCACCTGGGATTCTGATTGCCCGGTGAAGGAAAGGTGGTTCCCAAAGCTTGAAGGTTGCCAAACACCAAGTAGAGGACATAGTGATGGTTCTCAAGGGCTGAGGAAGGGATGGAAGATGGATGGGAAGGGTTCTGGCCATTCATAAACAGCAGGAGAGAGATCCTTGCAATGGTGGGGGAGGGCGGAGGCGCTGTCTGTCTGGTGCATATGTTGGTGCCCAAATACTGGTGGTCAGCACTGTAGAATTTTTTAAGGTGTTACCCCCAAGAAGGCACTGAGGGCCTCTGAATCGTGAGTGTGTGTGTGTGTGTGTGTGTGTGTGTGTGTGTGTGTGTGTGTGTGTTGGGATGGTGGGGGGCAGTCCTGGGACTTGAACTCAGAGCTTAGGTTCTGTCCCTGAGCTTTTGTACTCAATGATTGCTAGTGTTTTTCCACTTTAACCACAGCTCCACTTCTGGCTTTTCTTTGGTAGTTAACTGGAGATAAGAGTCTCCCAGACGTCTCCTTCCCATGCTGGCTTTCCACTGTGATCCTCAGATCTCAGCATCCTGGACAGCAAAGGACAATAGGCAAGAGACGCCAGCACTGGGTGTCTGTATCACTTCTCACAACTGTAGGTAAATCTGCAAGTATCTCAAAATAAAAGGCTTAATTTAAAAGCTAAAGAAGAGTGAAAGCCACAGATGGCATAACAAAATCTCACAGAGCTGCATGAGCACACGTATACACTCATACATGAGTGGGGGAGCGTGTGCACATGCACACACACATACACATATACACACACATACACATACACATATACACATACACATACATGCACTCGCACACACATATAGACAGACATACACGCACACACACATGCACATACACATACATGCACACACACATACATGCACATACACGCACACACACATACACATACAGACACAAACACACACACGCACATACACATACACACATACACACACACACATACACAGGAGGTATGCACACCACGTGGCTGACAACTGAGTAAAGTCTAAAATCTATCTAATTGCACTGGATTAGTTAAATGTACTGTGCCCATGTCAGTTTGCTTCTTTTGACAGTGTAATCTGTTATGTAAAATGTTGAGGAAATTTGGGTGAGTGGTAAGTACATGAGACCCTTCTGTGTTAATTTTTCAACTTCTTGGGGGACTATAATTATTTCAAAATAATTTTTTAAAAGGGTTATTTTTTATTTCTGAGAACAAGATAGAAAGCATTGGTTATCAGACAGAATGTAAAGTTCTACCTGACAGTTGTACCGGAGTCAGGCCCCACTCTGTGGGAGAAGCGTCCAGCATCTCCTCCTTGCCATAAGGTCTGCAAATCCAACCCAGCTCATAAGAGGCATCAGGAAGTTGAGATATCACAGCAGGGGAGTTGGTGGTCCAGTTTTCTCTGGTCAATGGGCCAAGGATGATTAAGCCAGAGCCCATTCTCTGAAAGCTCCTAGACTACAGTGGCGGATAGGCTGGGAGGATACAGATTAGCTCAAGTTGTATCCATGTCCCAGTCTTAGGGTCCCATGGACTTATTTAGGAGACAGCTCTCTCATGCCAGCCATCAGAGCAATGAGAAGGATGTGACGAAGAGTGGCATAGAAAAACAAAGACCTCCTGACTCCTGGAGGAACTGCCTTGGGAAAGATGGCTCTGGGGCGTGAGCAGGCAGCTGATGTCTGCATGGAACAGTGTAGCAGGCATTCCATAGGAGTGTGCATACATGCTGGTCATGCGTGTATCTGTGTGTGAGACCTGCAACCCAGGTTCCTCTGAGAGAAGGACCTCATTGGCTGGCTCAGGTGTGATGGGAGGGCAAGGGATTTTCAGACATTCTGTTTCCCCAAGTCCCAAGGGCTCCCAGCAAAAATTCACCGGTGGGGCACTGAGGTCTAAATCCTAAGACAAATAGGATCAGGAGCCCTGCTCTCAACCACAACTTTAGACCGTCTTTTTCTCTGCTGTTTTCTTTCCTACTGACACTCATCAAGAGAGCTGGGGCCATTCACTCTGCCATCCAAGTTGAAGCGCTAATAATGGAAGGGGGGAAAAAGGGCGACCTTCCTCGTCACCTGGGAGGGACATTTGCATGTGAGCGTTCGTATCACGTGTTCTCCACAGCACATCCTCGTGACTGGGACATGTGGTCTGGACAAATGGTGGGATTGGGGGATGCCTAGCTTGACAAAACTTGCAGGGGATAGAGGTTATTATAAAGAAATCAGGTGCTGGGGTGATAGCTTAGACCAAGGGTGTAGCATGCATGAAGAGAAAGAGAGACAGAAATAGTCAGAGAGACAGAGAGAGAGGGAGACAGAGAAACAGACAGAGAGACAGTGAGAGAGGATGGGGAGGGAGATAGAGAGGGAGAGGGGGAGGAGAAGAGGTCAGGAGGGAGGGAGGGGAAAACAGGAGATCAGGAGGTAGATCAAATTCCAATTCTGTCATTTCCTGAGCATAGACCCATGGTGGGTGCTTGCTTGTCTATACCTATGCTGTGACTGTACTTCTGCGAGTAAAAAAAAAAGAAAGAAAAAAAGAAAGGAGTATTTTCTGACTCCTACAGCTTTTATGAGGATGTAGTAAATGGCTTTATATCACAAAAGGCTTCAGACCTTGACGTTTATCCAAACAGATGGGCCCGCTGCTTCCATTCCCTGAGTGGAGGAAAGCAGAGGTTTGGACGATGGAAGAGAGTATTCTAGCCTGCTTCCCTCCTTTGTGACAGCGAAGATTCAGAGCTCTAAACTTTGACTTTTCTGTTTTGATGCTGTCTAATCCATGGGGCACTCCTAACCCTGCATTTGATAGAACATCATCACTTTATCCTGGCTGCACTAGTAAGTGTGCTGGCAGTGGGGGACCAACAGAAACAGTGGAGGAAGGTGGAAGCCAGTCCACACACTCTAGCTGCTGTGTGAAAATGGAGCAGTGAAGCTTGTTTACAACACTGGTTGGGAAGAAGATGAGAAAGAGAAGGTAAGGAGATGGGTCTGACCCAAGTGCCTTAGATAGATTCGATAGATAGATCAAAATGCAGCCTCCTTGTACCATTTGGAGATGCTAATGAAAATGTGGAAAATAATAAACATGAATAAATGAATGAATGAATGAATGAATGAATTAGTAAGCAAGCATCACTCTGCCCTGGTACCTCACAGGCTTCCTTTTTCATCCCTTCTTTGTATTGCCCCATCAGGTGACTTCATTTGGGTTGTTCTGGATGATTGCATAACATAATGTGTTGCATGCCCATAAATATTAGAAGGAACCTGGCACGTGATGTTTTCCAGGGCAGAGAGAACTATTTCCCTATGCAATTTTCAAAACACTCACCTGGTGCAGCGTTCTGGAATGAGTATTTTGACCTCAGCCACACCGAAAAGAAGCTGAACCAATTACACTTTCTCCTTGCCTGCCTGGCCTCAGAACTGTGAGTGATCTCTCTCCTTGTGTTCTTTTCTTAGTTTCTAGAAATTCAGTTTCCCAGAAACCCAAGAAGCAATAGATTGCTTTGGCTACCTTCCCAGTTTTTTTTTTTAATTAGGCGTGATTAGCTTAATTTAAGAATTCGTGATGTGGAAGAAAGAACCCAAAATCTGGTACTGGCCAGAGCTGAGGTCAAAACCCAGCTCTACTGCTTACTGTCAGTAATCATTATTGTTATTATTGAAGAAGGTGTGGTACCAGATGTGGTGACATATAACCTGTAATCTCAGCTACTCAAGGGATGGAAGTAAGAGGATTAGTGTCTGAGGTTATCCCAGGCAAAGAGCGAGACCCTGTGAACATAAAAGATGGATGACTGAGCTCAAGTGGCACAGTGCATACCTAGCAAGCTTGACATCCCTCGTTCAAACCCTAGTACCACCCAAACCAGAAAGAAACAACAAACAAACAACGCAATGACTACCACTTTGATGTATTAATATATGCACTTATGTACAGGACAGTCTGAATATTTGTTCCCAAATGGCAAAGATTCTACCTCCTTTTCTGTTTTTCCAGGACGACAAAATGCAGTTCAAAGTGTGAATGGGGGAATCCATGCATGCTATCCAGTCCATTTGCTACGCAAGCTCTTTGACCTTGCTTTTCTCATCTATAAAATGGGTCTATTACCACCTGTCTTATTAGTTAAAGCAAGGATGAAACAAGGCTCTCTCTCTCTCTCTCTCTCTCTCTCTCTCTCTCTCTCTCTCTCTCTCTCTCTCTCTCTCTCTCTCTCTCTCTCTCTCTCTCTCTCTCTGTAGAGGCTGGATCCAAGCAGAATCTCTTTTCTTCACTGACTTGACACATTCTACCTTGGGGTTCAACATGTAGAGGCCAAGTGCAAACAGAATGTTCACAAGCCAAAGCAAAACTTAATTTTGGTTCCCCTTGAATCAAAGACTCTGAGCAACCCTTTCTCACTAAAGTACATCTGGACTGGGCAAGGAATGAGCAAAAGGCCTTCGCATTTCTGTGCGTTGCTTCGCAGCTCTGAGCCTCTATCAGTAAATCACTCCTGACGTGTAAGAGATAAAATTCAGTCCTGGAAGGACAGACATGCTGTTCCTCTTTCTAGTAGCATTGAACTCCTTGTACTCTACCAATATGATATTAGCTAGGACAGGAGGCACGGGCAGGACAGTTTGTGGAGGCTGGAGCTTATAACACCTTTGCATCTTTTTGATTCCTGATGTCAGAATGCTTGGTATAATCAGAAGGCGAGGGGAGAGTGGAGATTCCTAAAAAAGCTTTAGATTAGTTGTGACTCCCGATTGAATACAATAGCCTTAAAACAAAACAGGAAACATGGTAACACACACACACACACACACACACACACACACACACACACACACACACACTTTTGAATAGTTTTCTACCTTTGCTTCTAGTTCAGTATTGAGCAAAGCCCAAGAGAGATGTACTACCCAGGGAAAAGCCCTTCTGCTTTGTAAACTTCAGTTAGACCTACCTACAACATAAGAATAAACGTTCCCGTCTTGCAGCATAATAATCCAGGTAGGTATGTGCACGGCATCTTGGCACCGTGCCTGGCATATAGTCACTGCTGGTTATTTCTCTTCCAACTTTCCCTTCATGCATTTGCCCATATCTAATGTCAGAAGTCTCAGAACTCTGTGTGGATTATTTTCTGATTGCAGTTTGCCTGTCCTGTCCTTCTAGTTGCCATTATAAACAACCTTAGCTGATCTCCTCCTCACCCCATTCCCATGCACTTAGATCTCAATCTTGAGTTCATTCTCAGGCCACATATTCTCACTTGCCTTGGTTTAACAGCTGCATCTAAGCACCCTTCAGGAGATACCTAGTTCTGTTTCACTGCATAACTCTTCCATGAATTAGAAGTATTCTACCTAGTTCTTCATGCATGTTCTAGTTTGGGAGCGGTCTACATGATTGTAACTATTTTTGGTACAAGTACTATTATGGTGATTGGTATTTCTCTCCCATCTGATAAAACCCAGCAAGAATTCATCATCACACGTTGGACTGGGGGTAAAGAGGCCGATTCAGCCTTCCCATGGAAGAAACATCTTTTTGAGTTCTCTAAACCTATAATGAAAGGAGGAAAATTTTTCCTCCTTTTAAGCTTCTCAAGCTGGGTTGGAAATTAAACTCAGTGGTTCTGACTTTTGGCTCAAGCCGTGTGAGTACATTTAGTTTGGGGGAGGGAGGAGAGCCTTATCGCTTCTATTTTTCATCATTTGTCTTTAGAAACAGCATGGCGTACGGGGAACAGACAGGGCCCCGAGGATGTTTATAACATTTACTCTAGCAATTCCAGTCATGGCACTCTTTCCTAGAAATGCAAGCAGAAAAGGAAAAGAGGAAGGAGTTAAAAGAAAAAAAAGAAGAGGACTCATGCTCTGAGATGGTCAGCATATTATTATGAAAATATGGTGACTATATTACCAGGACCATGTTGAAATCAAGAACGTGCAATCTCAACACAAAACCAAGATTGGATTGACATCAGATTTTTATCAAGTGACAAGGCAATGTGACAATAGAAGAAGAGAACAAAGGCTCAGCTCTAACCAGACAACTTTGTTTCTGTGGATTTTCATGCTTCCCAGATATATCTTTGTTCACAAGGTGGTGACCATATTTCTCATTTCTGGAACAGGATTCAAAACCTAACCCCAGAACCTCCAATATGGGTTACTGCATGTTACTTCACACTGGCCTGGATTATCCGGCCTAAGTCTTGCCCCCCACCCCCACCCCCTTTCTTCTTCTTTTTTGGAAGGCTCTTGTTCCAGGAAGCCCTCATGGTTTTCTATGCTGCTGCCCTGTTTTTCCACACATGCTTCCCTGTCCTATATCTCACCATATCTACTTACAGTTGTCTATATACTGATCCTCTAATAAGCCTGTTTTCCATTGCGCCAAAGCACATAGCCAGGCTTTTTGGATCCATAGCCCCAAAGGTTGCTGAGATTTAGAGGGCATGGAGAAGCCAGGTACCAGTCACTCACACCTGTAACCCTAATTACTCAGGAGGCCGAGAGCTGAGAATCACAGTTCAGAGCCAAGCTGGGGCAGAAAAGTTTGTGATTCTTCTCTCCAATGAGCCAGTAAAAAGCAAGAGGTAGAGCTGTAGCTTGAATGATAGAGAACTAGCCTTGAGCAAAAAAAAAAAAGTCCAGGCCCAATACCCAGCCCCTGAGTTCAAGTGTCAGAACCAGAACCCAAAACATGGGACAGGGTGTGAAGAGGTAGCTGTTGACTGAGGGACTTGTTAAAGAGAGAATTGTTTAGCTAATGACGATGAGCCAGTGGTGTATACCCTGATGAGTCATTCAAAGTTGGGCTTGGATCAGAAGACAGATGACTGAGATTGGATGTTAAGGACATCGTGTGTGAAGATTTGAGGAAGGGGATGCTCTCTCCAGTGTCTCATATAAGGTTTCCCATTATGGCCCCAAGCTTCTCCAGTAAGCCTGATCATATCTTTCCACACCACAAGTCCACGGGGCCACTGTCCTTACAAACCAAATTCCCAGGGAACCCGTCATTGAGCACATGCACTCCGGAACTGCAGCACACAAAATACACCTCACCTGGGGCTGTTTAGCCGGGCTGTGCATCTCCATGTTCACTTAACAGCCAAGCAAGCACTTGGCTCACAGCTCACTGCTGTTCTTCCAGAGCTGAGTCTGCGCAGACAGGGAAGCGCTGCCTTCTGAAGAGTGACTGTGAGGATATCTGAGACAGGCCAGGCCTCTGCCAACACCTCACAAGTCAAGCACTCAGAGCAAGGTAAGTGGTCAGATGCAGCAGGAGGGAAGAGAAAATGTTGGGGTCCTGAGCCAAACTTTTCCTCTGCTTTTCCTCTATGACGGAAATGAATAATCACCCCAATTACAGAGCAACCCGAAGGAGGCAGAACCACTTAACTAAATGAGGTGCTTGGGGAGTGGAGGCAGAGACTAGTCTGCAAAGATTTTGGCAGAAAGTTCTGGACCAACTCTCTGGGAAGCTTATATTAAAACAAGCAAGACGGTTAGCGTAGCTCCAAAGTTGGTGGCCTCGGCTATCTTCAGCGGTTTGCAAAAAAATAAATAAATAAAAATAAAAAATAAATGTCTGCTGCATAATTGTCATCTCCAGGATGTTTAGGAAAGCAAACACTGAGTAAAATGTAGAGGAACCCAACAGCGATCTAATAAAGGGCACGATTAGAATACAGGAGATGCACAGAGCTAATCAGAGCCCCGGGGAAGCGTGGAGCTTGGCTGTCTTCTAATAACTCCTCGGGGATATAATTAGCTCAGAACACTTGGGTCTGCCCTCTGCCTGCTGCAACAAGCCAGTCCAGAGATGAGAAAGCATGACAGCTCTGGTAGCAACAAGACCTGGGGCTCACCCAAACTAGCTAGACTCCATCACAAACACCACTCCAAGCCCAACTCGCCAACTGCACTCCTTCCCTTTAGTCCTTCTTTGAAACTGATGCGAGCCCAGTACTTGATTTCAACCAAAGAACAAAAAGACACATATTGGCCACAATGGTTGGTATGGGGTGCTAGTGGCTGATGTCTGTAATCTTAGCTACTCAATAGGTTGAGATCTGAGGATTGCAGTTCAAAGGCAGTCCAGTCAGGAAAAATCTGGGAGACTCATATCTCTAATTAACCAACAAAAGGTCAGAAATGGAAGGGGTAGTTTGAGTGATAGAATACCAATCTTTGAGCTACAAGCTAAGGAACAACACCTGGGCCCTGAATTCAAGTCCCAGTACACACACACACACACACACACACACACACACACACACACACACACGGTGCTGGTAATCTTGAGTGGGCCTGTAGGCGGTGAAGAGGAATCCACACTTCTACTGAAAGCCAGGTAGGTCCTGTAGGCCCCTTCCTGTAGGGTTACCAGTGGCTGCTGAGGCACCTGTCACACACCAGCCTGCTTCCACTCCTCACAAGGCAGTGTGCTCTGCAGTGGGCAGCCAGTGCACTAGCTTAGTCTGTCTGGACCCATTCTGCAATCTCACACACAGCCCCCGTCTCTGAAAGACAATGCATGAGCAGAAATACCTAACTCAGGGGTCTAGAGGCTGGGAATTATAAAGTCCAAGAGGCCATCAGATGTGGTGTCTGGGACATTGTTCCTCTTAGTGAGGCCTGCTGCCTCATGGATGGGCCAAAGGGTTCCCTGGGCCTCCCTAACCAGGGCCCTCGTCCAATTCCAACGACTCCGTAATGGCCCTGACTCGTGTTACCCGGTGGAGACTAGGTTTCCATTTGGATTCCAGAAGGATCAAACAGAGGCCCTACTCTCTCATGGCAGCGTCCCATCGTGCTGCCTGCTAAGCCAGTGTATTTGTATGGTGGCATTTCTGCAGATTTCTTGTGATCCTAAGGTACCGTATTACTAATATTAGGTTAAATGTTAGCTCGCTCTGTCTGACACTCCCAGCCACTGCCCTCCATTCCCTTCCCTTCTTTGTGTCCCTGAGCACACTCGCTGCCTCCTGCAGCTGGGGGCTGAAAGCCTTATGACACCTACAAGCAATGCACCTCCCTCAGTGCACACAGCCCTCTCCACCTTGCCCTGGGCCTGGGCTCCTTGACCTTGAGCAGAACCTCAACCCCAGCATTTCTCTGAGCCTCCTTGTGCCACCCAATCTTGAGCTTTTCCAATCAGATTCTGCTCACCTTCCTCTAACTCTGCTCTTGGTCCGTGAGAAGACTCCTTCCTCAGCTTTCTTGGCCCAATGTATCCTCTTGAGCAAGCAGTCAGGCTCACCTGGACTGGACAGCTCGCAAGCAAAGCTGATTTTCCCAATCCTAGAGACCTGAGGTTCAGAAAATAGTGCCTACCCCTCTGAGCATCAGGCCCTGCTCCTTTTACACCAGCCTAGAGTCAGAAGACCGGCATCCAAGCCTGATTGTCTCATTGGGTCTGCCTTGGCTGCACAATTCCGTTCTTATTTTGTAGGATAAATATGCACAGAGTTCCCAGATGCTGTGCAGAACGTGCAGGCAGCTCTTCACCCCCAAGCCTTGTGGCATGGCCTTAGGTAAGAGACGGAATGACTCCCGGCCTCAGGTTCCCTATCTGGTTCTTAGCCTGGTGTCTTCCCTTCAGGATGTGGAGCTCCGAGGAAGGATGGTAGCAGAAAAGTCATTGTTACCCCAGTATGGGGGATGATTTGGGGTGATCGTTCATGGACGAAGAAGTTAAAATCTGTTTGCAGCCCAGTCATATGTACTGTTTGATTGATCTTTATTTTTTTTCCAATGTGGGTAGAAGTTCTGTAGCTATTCTGACTGCCAGCCAATCACTCTTGTAGGAAAGATGTTCCCACAGGGTTTACCCAGCGTCTGCTCACCAGGGTGCCATGCCTGAGGAGATATCCTATTTTCTTCTCTCCTGGAGATATCAGGACTCACCAGCTTCTGCGTAAGTTGTCCTACTTCCTGCATTCCCTTCCTCTCAAAGCCTTTTGGGAGGGAAGAAGGGAGAGAGAGCATCCCTGAGACACAGCACTTCCTGCTCTGTGTTATTCCAGGAACGAGAAACGTTCATTCGTGTTACATCATCTCCTCCTCACCAGCAGACTGCGTAAAGTGGATACCATCGTTATTCCAGGCCCCAGGGTCAGAAACTGAGCCCCAGAGAAGCTAAGCCAGTTGGGTCAAAGCCACACAACAAGTAGACTAATAAAAAACATGCCGCAAATTCACATTAGCGTATGGATCACTCCCCTGGGTCTCATTACGTAGAGCCTCTGTTTTCTTATCTGCAAAGTGGGGGTGCAGTTGTTCCTACCTCATAGGGTTGCCATGGTCATTGAACAAAGGGATGTGTTAGGATTGTAGAGTAGGGCTTGACCAAAAAAAAAGGAAGTGTCGTCCAACCATCCCTGATTATTGAGGGGTATTATTTTTGCTTTCCTTTCATCCTCTTTCCTTCTTCCTATGTTCTTTCCTCTTTTCTTCCCAGAACTTGAGAGTCATTTTTTTAAATATGGAAGATGCAATAAGACAGCTTTGCAAAGCCCAAGGTCATATGCCAACAAGCAGTTCACACAAATAGTTAGGAAGTTTAAACATTTTCCCAAAGGGTATTTGAGCTGAGCTTGCAAAAAAAAAAAAAAAAAAAAAAAAAAAAAAAAGAAAAAGAAGAGAAGGTCTGTGGATGGTTCATAGCTTATTGGCTAACTATTGAGATTATACAATACTATAGGTATCAACAGGGAAAGGGATGGGGGAGACACACAGAGAGGAGAGAGAGAGCGGGGGGAGGGAGACAGAAAGAAGAAAGACAGGAGGAGAAAAGGAGCCTAAGACACAGCAGAGACAATTCATCTAGCACATTCACAATCCCATTTTATTCTGACAGTAACCCTGGGAGGTAAGTATCTTCCTCATTTTTGCAAATGAGGAGCCTGTGACTTGGAGAGAGGACATAAGCTTTGCAGGTGCATGTAGCAGGAAGGATCTGTTCTGAGCTTGTCTTATTCCAAAAATGCCCTGCTCTTTTGCCTGCACTGTGCTGCCTCTCAAGTAACATAAACACTTCCCAGTGTAAATATTAGTTTCTCCGTACGAGCTTTGTAAATGGCTTCCAGTGGGCCCTAATGTGTTTAGAGTGAAGGGATATGTTTTTCTCATTGAACATCACTGAGTCTAACCACAAAGTTGTGCTTTTCATTTTCCTTCCATCTTCACAGGAAGTGAAATTGCATGCTGAAGTGTGTTTATAGGTTCTTCTTATGAGATCTTTAGGCACGAGGTGGTATTAATTAAATGCAGGATACAAAACAATGTAGGTTTCCTTCTGAAACTCTTCCCTGTGCCTCAAGGTTGCTTGCAGAGCTGAGCTGGGCTTGGATGGAGGCACTGTATGTTAGGGGGAGTTAATTTATAATTCAACACTGCTGTGAATCCCCCATTCTTCCCTGCATCCTTCACTGACCCTCTTCTGTCTCCAGGAAGGCCTCAGCTGAAACCCAGCGTGCTCAGGACAGCTCCCCTCAGTTTCTCACAGGCCCCATCTTGCACCACCTGCCCCAATGGGTCCTGTCTAGAGGCTGAGCAACCTCTGCTTTCTCTGATCCCTCAGCCTCTCTTCCTCCTGCCATATTTTCTCAGCTGTCCTATGAGATGCATCTTGTAGGTGTGTCCTCAGCCCAGAGGCATTGGATTTATCTCCATCTTTGTCCATTTACTTTCTCAGTGCAAGGGACATGGTGGCTACTTTTGACTCCACTTCCTCCCACCTCAGGGCCCTTACAAATACTGTTCCCCATATTTTAAACCTCTCCTTTTGACTTTTCCAACGGGAAACTATGCTGTTTGTCTTCAGATCTCATGAACTGGCATTCTCAAGAAGAGTTTCCTGATCCCCCTCCCACCAAGACAAAAATCAAAGGCTGTGTTCTCTTGTCAGCCTAAGTTCTCCTTCAGACACATTTCAGATACTGTCTAAACATGCGTTGTCTGGTACTCTGGATCACCTTCCTTGTGCTGCAACTTGGTAATTTGTAAAGTAAGGTGAGAAAGAAGATTCAAAGAATCCTGAGAAGATGGTGTGGAATCCTTCCACTGATGTTTATCTGGACCTAAGATATGAAATGAAGGCTTATTTGTATCTCATCTATACCATGACCCCCCCCCTCGAGCCTTCAGTCCATCAAGCATTCACATTTCAGGGGTGATCTAAGAGCATCCAGGGAAGAGGAGAGAAAAGTGCAAGTAGTGGAGAGTTGATCAAGTGACAATTTCTCAACTCTTGTAGTACTGCAGATCTATTCAAGAGCCTTGTTCCTTGTAAGCAAAAACTCATCCACAGAGCTACACACCAGCCCTTTAAATTGCATATATATTACCATCAATTCAGTTTGTATCTGCTCAGCTAAGAGGATTTTGGCAAAAACATCACTGATTTTTTTAAAACTACAGCACTTACAAAACAGAAAAGCAGCTTCAAAGATTCTTGCAGAAAAATTGTGGGCTACGTATGAGGCTAACAGGTCAAGGTTGAAGGTTTTCTTGGTTCTTTCTCTCCAACCAATCAGATTTCAAAGCTAAAAACAACCCTGATTTAATTAGGGTGGGAAAGAAAAGTCAGTTCAGCACTTGACCATGACTACAATGACTCCTTGCAAGATGCAAGCACGTTACATCCTTGAGAATACTTTGTCAATTAAAAAAAATTATTAGTGTTATTTCATCTATTCCTCATTGTTTTAATGATTCTATATTGTGATCTTCTTTCTCTTTTTACAACCTCCTGAGAAAATAGTCCGTGTGTTCTGTGAATAAATAAATGCACGTATACAGATCTTAGACAAATGTGGACTGCCACGTGCTCACGAGATATCTGATGCAAATCCTGGTAGATAACAGCAACTCTGCTGAAAAGCTATAGTCAGATCCAGAATGGCAGAAACGGCGTGCCCTTGTTGGAATCCAGGTTGAGATTTCTCAGGCCAGTGTTCTTACTTGAGACCGTTGGCGAGACAGAGCCTGGGTGATGAACACATTCACCATTCTCAAAGGGAAAGCAGGGTTCCAGTGTGGAGTCAACATGGCGGCACACACCCTTGGCTGGAGAAAGGCAGCCAGGAGGCCTTCTCCTGCTCTTGCGGGTATTCTTAGCCTTGCCTTGTGCATCTCAGCAGAACGACCTATCCTCATATATTTTCCAGGCAAGTTCAGTAGTCTCTCAGCGGGAGAACTTCTGGTAAGTAGATTTTTAAAAAAATCTCTGTGTAATTACGCATGATAGGGAGGAAGGGTGGAATTAAATATTTAAAGATCTCAAGGAGGGGAGAGAGGAGAGAGAGAGAGAGAGAGAGAGAGAGAGAGAGAGAGAGAGAGAGAGAGAGAGAGAGAGAGAGAGAGAGAGAGAGAGAGAGAGAGAATATTTTCCCCCTGGCTTTTCTAACAAAAAACTAGTTCTGGCCTCCCCACAAGTAATTTTGGGGGAAGACGTACCTTTCAGAACCTGTTTTTCTCACAAGACAATAACACTCATGGGATTTTGTGGCTATCAAAAAAAGATGTTGGGGCCAACTAGGACTGCAGTTGACCAGTAAAAGTCATCTCTCCCTCCTCTGCTCAGGCCCTGACGTTTAGTCTACCTCTGAAGACACCTGTTTCTGTAGCTTATTTCTATTGTCAATTCATCACCCATCGATGGCTACAGAGTCCTTGTAAGACTCATCACATGTCTACCCACTCTTGCTTTCCTAAGCTAATGCAGTGTTCTGGGAATCCCATCGTATTGGCTACCTGTGCCCAAGAAAGAGCTCTGCACGAACATCTCATGAACACGCCCCACTATGCCTTACTCAGTGGTCTAGCTCCCTTCCTGACGCCAGGCTCCTGCCCTCTGACTTCAGCCTCATCTGGCTCCATTCCGACTACACTGAATTACTTTCCATTTCCCCATGAACTTTCACCCCATGCAGGCTTCTTGTACTTGCTCTATCCTTATTACCTGTGCCATTTAACCTCTCTTAAAAACAAAACAAGACAACAACCGAAACACTGTGTCCGTTCTGTTTCTCTTTTATCCTGATATTGCAAATTCAGTGGCTCAAAGTAAATGGTTATCTCAGTGCTCTGTGTTTTCAGAGAACTAACCTCACCATTCAACTAAATTGAATACTCACTGAGGCTTAGTTGGCTCAAGGCTAGGTGTCCGCAGGATTTCTTTTTGCTTCTACTTCTACTGGAAGCTCTAAGAGAAATCTAGCACAGCTTTCTCCAGCAGCCAAGAGGCTGTCCTCAACTTCCCCGGTGACTTACTCTAAATAAACTTTATTTCTGCTGCCATTTTTTTCCTGCCTCATAATTCTTTATTTGGTGGGAGGAGGGAAGGACCCAAGACCCTTAGACGGTATCAAAATCACATTCCTGGGGGCAGATTCTGGCTTTGAACCAGGCCCATGACCTGGCCCAGCTCCTGAACCGTGGCTGTACCTCTTCTTGTTTTTATTAGGAACTGGACAGATGGAACCTCCTCTCTTTTTATTCTCATTCTTTAAGACTAATGAGAAAGAACTCAAGCTTGGGACCTTGAACTTTATTTATTAACTAATTCCAGCCTCCCCCCGCACCCCACCCCGTGATCATTACTTCTGTTGTTCCTTACATCAAATCAAATACAATTGCACTCTTAGAGCACACATTTTCCCCCCTTCTCCTATTCATTTGGGAGTTTGAAATGCTCAGAAAAAAATGTGTTTCCTCAGAGGAAAAAAAAAAACACGTACCTGGGATTCATTTCTACACAAATGAAAAATATAAGCTTACTGGTTCTTAACCCTTAGCAGACATTCTTCAAATACCTCCTCCCCGAGGGCCGGTTTCACACACTCTATTAAGGCTGGCATCCACGGAGACCAGTGAAAGAAGACAGCTTTTCCCATTTGGCCAGCTCGTTGAATAGAAAAGCAACTGTGCAGGAAGGACAGGAGAATTCATTTGCTCTATCACAGGTCTTATAGAAGTCCTGTCTCTCCTGTCCCAACTACTTCCCTCCTTCCCTCCTCCTCCTCCTTTTTCTTTTCTTTAAAAAGTAAAATGTTGAAAGTAGTAACATGGGTCAAGGTGAATTATACTCATAAACTGCTTTTGTTGAATTGCAACTCCTTTGTACAACTACAGAAAGATAATAAAAAATATATTCTCTATATTTCACCAGTGTCGTGGCTGCTCTATTAAAATTTTTATTCCCAGCTTTTACACAAAAGACAGGAGATTTTACTTTAAAGGGATGACATTCATCAAGATGCTTTGTGCTCATAAGTTGACATGTTGAACTGAACCCCTCTGTACAATTACCTAATACAAATTAGAATAAATAATAGAAAAATAAAGCAAAAATTTTTTTAAAAAATTGCATCACTTAAGCATGTCCTAGCAAGGCATGAATCTGAATTGATGCCTGTGATAGGAGCTTTTTCAACATACTGCAGCTAACAGTAGACAGAGTCTTGGGCTTAGGTTGAAGTGGCCCTAAAATTTGGCATGTAGATGATTCTTACAATGTTTTCACTCAAGAGACAGTGTCCACACTCCATTCAATAGTGCAAGGGTTGTCTTCTTAGACACTGATGCACCTTTTAAAAATGAGTTTTCACCCAGGTATCAGTGGCTCACACCTGTTATCCTAGCTGTTTAGGAGGTGGAGATTTTTGTGGTTCAAAACCAGCCTGGACAGAAAAGTCTCCATGAAACTGATCTCCAATTAGCTACTCAAAATCCATCTATCCTTGAGCAAAGGAGCTCAGAGACAGCGCCCAGGGCCTGAGCTGGAGCCGCATGACAGACCGCCCCCCACCCTGAAAAAAATGAGTTTTCATGTTTTTTCTTATAGGACTAGGACCCATGAATTACAACTTTGAGACAACCAGGAATAATCTCCAATGCAGCACTGAGATGATGGTGGTGATGATGATGGTGGTGATGATGATGATGATGGGTTTGACATGGGAATATCATAAAGAAATTATTAGGTTTGGGAGAAATGAAGGATTACTGGAACAAGCCCTATAGGAGTCTGATGCGGACACAAGAGGAAGGAAGATGTCCAAGATGGTAGATTGACCTGGCGAGGTGCCCTGGGGAAGAATGTACTTGTTGCTTCGCTTGAACTGAGGCTCCAAGAAAACAAAAGAGCAGAAGGGTAACTCCATCCCGGAGTTACCCAAGCCCCAGAGTAAAGGGCTGGAATATTCTTTATGGGCAATGAAGAACTATAGCTAGGAAAGCGTGGATTTCTCTCAAAGTTCCCTCTGTCATATCTAGTAATCTGACCTGACCAAACAGTGATGTCTGCATTAAGATTGTTTATTGTACTCTCAATAAAGCCTCCATCATTGAAGTAGCCCTTTTGAAAAAATGGGGAAACTGAGGCCGAAAGTGATATTTCGGGTCACTTACCACCAGGGAGATGGAGAAGATTCCCTACCCTGGGGTGGGAGGGTGTGTCCCCAGAAAACATTTTTCTCCTGCACCTTCATCCCATCCCTCACAACCACAAGCATAGCACAGCTTCTCGGAGTGCCAGGGGGCCTGGAAGCCCTCCTCTTCAGGGGATTGCCTTACTTGTTTATCCCATTTTCCAATCAACCTCATTTGTTACCAGAACCTCTTGTCAAGCTTTGTCTAGAAAGCCTCATCCTCAGAGGAGGAGCCTTACTGAGATGGATCCAAGCCTTTGTGTCTGAACCCTTTCAGCACTTCCGACCCGGGGGGGCTCATCCCCAAGCCCTAGCTACTCAGGAGGCCGGGAGCAGAGGATTCTGGCAGGCAGGACTATACACCACTCTTATGCCTACCACCAAAACCCAAACAGGAGGTATGGCTCAAGTAGTCGAGGGCCAATCTTGAGCAAAAACGAAAGCTAAGGGGACAGTATCGAGGCTCTAAGTTTGAGCCTCAGTATTGGTACACAACACACACACCACACACACACACACACACACACACACACACACACACACACACACACACACACACACAGCCCTTGACATTCACAGACAGTACCTGTGCCCCCTTCTTCATTCCCACAGCATGTTGCAAGCGACTCTGCTGGACAGCCCCTCCCTGCCTTGAGGAAGCATCTTTGTTACTCGTGACACTCGCAGATAAGATAGTGGGTTTCATTTGACCCACTGCCAGTACCTAGAGCAATGCCTTTGCTGTTGTTGTCATTTAACTGATAGTAAATGAATAAATACTAGATGAATTAAAATGGTTAAAAATAAATGGACATGCGGGGTGGGCAAGGGAGGGTTGGGGTATTGAATAAAGACAGTAGTACCAGCTACTATTTTCAGTATTTGTCGCATGCCAAGAATTGCTAAATATTGCCTTTCTGTGTTATTTAAATCCTCTTCAGAGCTAGATATCATTTTTCTTCATTTTGTAGAAAAGAGAACTAAACTCAGATTTGTCCAAGTCAAACAACTTGTAAGTTATAAAATAAATTAGGTGTAAGCGTGTGCGCACCACACACACACACACACACACACACACACACACACACACACACACACACGAGTGCATCAATTTCACAGGGCTGTCCTCTGGTGTCCACGACTCTTGGCAGGCTTGGAGAGGAACAAAGTTGCTCTCTTCTGCTCTCTACTGGCTGAATGTGATGCAGCGGGAAGCCTGCAGAAGAGTCTTGGCTTTGGGGATGGGTCTGAGCTCAGAGATGCAGGAACTTTGGATCTTTGGTGACTAGCTTTACCTCGGTTTCTTTGTCTATAAGATGAAAATGGCCATCTCAGCTCTGATGGCTGCCCAGGGATCTGGAGGAAACTGAAACAAAATAATAAGGGTGTAAGTATCTTATAGAGTTGGAGCCCCCGGGGTTATACAAACGAAAACATCTGCCTTGTGACATCGCCATGGTTATGAATGACTCTGTGCTTGTAAAGTGATTAGACCAGTACCAGGCACACAGCAAGCTATCGCTCAATGTTAATGAATGGTCCCGTTCTTGCCGGTTCCCTTTAGCCCTGTGGCCATTTTGCTTCCTAACCCTCTTTTTCACCCGACATCTTTCTGCTACCTGAGAAGCCAGATGGAGAGCATCTGCTTCAGAGACTCCGCAGTCAGCTCCAGCCAAGGTTCAGGGAGACACGAGAATGTAGGAGATGTCACTCGCCCTGTCCACTTTTGGTACCTGACCCTTGAGCTCAGAGAGGCTCTGTGGTCAGCTCCACATGAGTTTATCCCAAAGAACCATGAACTTTCAACAGGTTTGGAGATTCCCTGAAAGGATCTCCAACCATAGGCTCTATCCCTGGCGGGGAGGGGGGGGTATGAATACTTTTCCATGAATCCCACTGTTTGTGTGATTTGAGTTTATAACCATCATCCAGAGATGGGTGTGGGATGTCCAAATTATGAACATTGGTGTGTGATTTGATCCCAACACACACACACACACACACACACACACACACACACACACACACACTCACGCACAGAGGAACTGCGGCTGTCACATCCTATAAAGAGGAAGGGACTGGCTCCCGTTTACACAGGAGTGTCAGTGGGGTCCAGTCCACAGCCACATAGCCAACAACTATACCAAATTCCCCAAGCAGATCTTCCTTGCCTTTGAAAAAGAAAAAAAGAAACACAGAAAAAAGGAGAAGAAAGAAAAGAAAAGAGATAAAAGAAAAGTGACTAATTTTCAAGAACAGGTATACCCTGGAGACGAGAGAGAGAGAGAGAGAGAGAGAGAGAGAGAGAGAGAGAGAGAGAGAGAGAGAGAGAGAGAGAGAGAGAGAGAGAGAGAGAGAGAGCCCTGTCTAGAGAGCTTACAGGAGCATCCACATTCCACTAGTCCCACAGAGCTATCGACAAACAACAGTCTCTGCATTCAAGTCAGGGCAGGTCAGTAGGTATTCTTGGGATATTGCCTTTACCTAATCAATTGCCAGCCCTGTGAGTCCCTCTCACCTTGATAGGTAGATTAGTGGGGCCCTCTCTGATTCACAGAGCAGGAATCTGAGGCCCTGAGCAATGAAGCAACTTGCTAGGAGACTCACAGGTACAGCTGGCCAACATTTAGTTTATACCCCGCTGGCTCTGGATATAGCATATGCATTTCAAGGGGCAGACAGAGTTACATCGACTGAATAATGTCTTCACGATCCATCTTTCTAGAAATACCTAGGCCAGATAGTATAAGAAGAACATTCTTTCTTCCATTACACATGAGCTTGGGTTACCTGCCACGTGAGAATAACTTTACAACCAACATCTAAAATGTCCTGCCAGTACTAGCCTTCTGGCCTAGTGTTCTCTCTTATAAGAGACCAGACTGAGGATGCAAACCTGCCTCTAAGAGAAGGTGGCACCATTATTAATCACCTTTAGTACAGCAAGACTTTGGCCTCGATCACCTCCTTGTGGTTCACTGATTAAGCCATACGTTCACTCTGTAAAGATTTCCTGAGGACTTTCCTTGGACCAGGGCTCTGCAGTCCTGAGATGACTAATGACAGTCTCCCCGCACTAGCCCAGATAACCTTTAGCTGGGAAGACAGATGACTGTGACAGAGCCAAATAGGATAGTAAGATTTCAGATAAAGGGCAATGAAGAGATGGCATCGGGGAGGGAAGAGAAAAGTGGAACCCTACATGGGACGAAAGAGACCCAAGAAAGTCTTGTGAGAAGATGAACTACAAAGACAGGAAAAGTCAAGCTGGGGGAAGAACAAAGGAGACAGTTATCTAGAAGGTGACACTGCTGGATTGACCTTGAATGACAGAGGTTGGCCAGGAACATGGTAACGGCTTCAGGATTGGCATTTCCCATCTTCCTCCTTGTTCCAGCTTCTCTGGAGGGGTTGGAAGAGGCTTGTGGGAAAAGAAATGATAAACATGATTCCCTGTCCGCATTATGCAGGATCCCAGGGGGCGAGTGGCTGGTGGATGGGCCTCTAGCCCCTCCGGGGCCCCCAGCATCTGTGTCCCCGGAAGCACATACTGGAAGGCTGCTCTTTTGTGACTCACGAGGCTCTGAGGTCTGCTGCCAGGGTAGGCTCTCTCACTAGGCTGTGACTGAATCTCCTGCTGGGAACTGAGCTGAAATGTCACCTCTCCCCACAGGTCTCATCCCTCTCTCCCAGGTCTCATCCCTCCATGGTGGCTGCTGTGGAGCCAATGAGGCTTAGCTTTGCATTGCCTGTGCAGCCCCTCCATCTGCAGTCCTCATTAGTGTATTGTAAATGATGTGATTTTGTTTGGATGTATTTTCCCCTTCTAAATATACAGTAGCATTTGCATCTAATTGCCTGGCTCTTTTTTTTTCTTTTTAAGGCTTTCCAAATTATACACGCTTCTCCACCCACAAAATTGGATTGGCGCTCTCATCTGCCCATCAAGAATAAGGGGATGGCTAGAGACGGGCCCTTGCCTGTCTATCCCTTCCCAAGAATAAGCCAGGTTTTCCAGGGTCAGGCTGACAGTCCTGCTGTCTGTCTCTCCTCAGGTACCCTGTGAGGCTCTCACACCTACATGTATCCAAGCTTACCTTATGCTCTCCTGGCTGAACCCTTTGTTCAAGCGTCAGTTGTCTCTTTTCTCTCTCAAGATTCATGAGGGTGTATGGCTCTTTCTCCAGACCTATGACAACACCTGGGCTGGGCCATGGGCGCTCGACCCATCGTCCTACAGGTAATTGCTTGAGGGCAGAGGCTCTCAGCCTTAGCACATGTGTACTGGGGACTGCATAACTATCCATTGTGGGGCTGTGCCGGGCACTGGAACATCTTTAGCAACCTTGGCTTCCATTCCTAACATGCTCGTGGCAGTTCCTCTGATTAAGACAACCCAGATCCTCTCTCTAGGCACACCCTGCTACCTCCATGGTCATCAAGTTGAGAAGCACCGGTTGGGGTGATCCCCATTCTAGTTCTTGGTTAAAAAGCTCCTCAGAGCCCTTCCCAAAGCACTTCTGCAAAGATCCTCTGCCATTGTCCAGAGATGCCGGCGCAGCTTGAAAGGGGTGGGGGGGGGTGAGCCCTGACTGACTGCAGGACCAGCTGCTGTGTCTCAGCAGCAAGTTGTCTGTCATGGACTGTGCCCAGTTCAAGAAAGATTTGTCATTCCCTGCTCCTGCAGGGAGGACTCTGGTCCTTCTTCTGCCAGGCTCAGCTGAAGCAAGCTCGGGTATGCTCTGTACTATTCAAAGATGTGTCCATGCTCACAGCTGTGCGTATTACAGAAACTGGAATTGTGAAGTCACTGCCCTCTGTCATCTATTAGACTGTAAGAGCCTTTGGGACAAGGGACACAAATGACATTAGCCCAGGGGCTGAAACCTAGAAGAGACTCAGCAAGGGACTTTGCCCTACATTAATTTTCTACCTCCATTTTCTTACTTGTACAAGGTGGAGCTGGTACAAAGTGACCTTTATATAACTCTGAATCCAAGGAAGCAATCAGCTCTGGGCCCCGTGTCAGAGCTTTCATGAGCTTTGTTTCCCATTTACTATCCATTGCGCATGCCTGAGACCTATATGAGGCCTCTAGAACTTGTGTTAAACCCATTAATTAAAACAACAATAACATCAGGGGAATTTCCATTTTTTTTTCTTTTTGGTCCTGATAGAAAAAGTTAATCTCTTACGTTTGCTTCTGGCTTAACGCCAGAGCCAAATTAGATTTATGAATTTAGCATGATTGCAAGTTAACAGATAATTCCATGTTCCATAGAGCCAGCACAAACCTTTAATGTTTAATCAAGGAGTGAAATTAGGAGTTAAGTATGCCTTGCCTGAGATAGGAAAGGAAAAAAAAAACATAAAATAAGAAATACCCTTAAGTCTTCTAATTGCAGCCAACTTCCAGTCTGTTTAGCCTGCCAAGATTATTCTCCACTACTCTAACTTTGGAAAATGGTGCTTTCGAGTACCAAAGGAGTGGAAGCTTCATTTTAATAGCAAAGTGGAGTCAGCCATGCAAAGAGGTGAGGCATTTCAACATCAACCCCTGCAGGACCCACAAGTTAGTGTATTAGTTTCCCAGAGCTGCAATAACAAGTGCCACACACTGAGTAGCTTGTTGCCGCAGAGATGGATGGTCTTCCAGTTAGTGAGGGAAGCTTCTGGCTTCAGATGGACAAACCAGCAGAACCACATAGACCAGAAAGGTTCTGGTGAGGATTTAATCCAGCTCTGTCTCCTAATTTTGTGAAATTACTTGTCTGGCGGCAGTATAATTATGATTTTTTCCCCCAGAACATTCTCCATGTGTGCATCTGTGTCTGAATTTCCCTTTTTCTGAAAGGGACACAATCATACTAGCTGAGGGACTCTCCTTGCTGCCATGGGACCTCAACGTCATGCTGCTAATGACACATGAAATCTCTCTGTATTCAAATAGAGTCCCATTGGAAGGTCGTGAGAGTGAGGACTTCATCAGGTGGCTTTGAGAGCAAGGATAGACACACTAGCCAGTTGGTGGAAGAGACCTTGGGCCACTCAGCCATGTACATAGAACACACAGCTTGGCTTCATTCCACCATGTTAGCTCATTGTGTTTAGTTCATTTTTGCCAATCATTCTCTTGGCTCTTTCTACTTGTTGACCTCACAGACTCTGTCACCAGTGACTCCAGGCTAGAGTCTGATCTACCTCTTAAAGAGCTTGGGATCTTCCAAAATAGAATGCCATCTCAAATCTCCAGAAAATGAAAGAGTACTGGAAAATCTATAGAGGTGATAGTGGCTGTTGTGGTGGAGTTTTTGTCTTCAGCCCTGGCCCCTCTGTGAGCCTTCTCCCCAGTCAGGGATTCACCATGGACTTGGCTTCTCAGGACAGCAGGCCTAACATTTCAGTAGGTTTGAACAGCATAGTGTCAGCCACAGCTGGCTCCCGATGAGAAAGGACTTTCTGTCATATCAAAGCCCACCCACTTGGCCCCCAGACCTTCACCCCAGAACCAGGACCAGCCCTAGGGACCAGAGAGCCCCCCAAATCTGCATGGTCTTGCTCTAGCCCCAGGTTCTCCATCTTACTGGGTGTGGAGGGGATTGGTAGGAGGTATACATGCCCATAGAAGCCAGTCTCCTCCCTTGCCCAGCTCTCCCTAAAGCAGAAATGGTGTCCGCCATCTTCCAGAGAGGTAGAAATGAATCATCCTGGTTTTTTTTCCCAAGTGAACTCCTAACCTACCATGCCCCTGCCTCTCTTGATGCTGACACCTGAAGATGAATGGCTTCCTTCCCACCCACCTCCCACCCCTTCATCCATCTCTGCTGCCCTAGAGGGGTGCTTCCAGACAGATGGCTGGCATTCCCCCCTCCTTCAGCATCTCCCCTGCCTTCTAGCTTCATGCTCCACCGACACCCCCACCTCCACCCTCCAATGCTGCTCCTGCCTGAACTCTAAATTACCCTGACAGCTCGCCCTTGATAAGGGATGACTGAGGATCATGTTTCTGATCACAGGTGGACTAGCTGTGAAATAAATGCAAATCCCAGGCACTAAAAGTGCTTGCTGCCTCTTAGAAAGGAAAAGTGGACCTCACCAGCCTGAGAGGCCTGGCTTCAATCAAGAGGAACGAGGCTGGCAGCTTGTAATGTTAGTCGTTGGAGGAGTTTATCAAGCCCTTGGCTTTACAGCTTCAGTTCTGTTCTCCTCCCGACTCCCTGCCTCTGAACGCATGTTCTCAGAGGGTGAATTTCACTGGTGTGGTAACACTACCTGCCAAATGGGCAGACTGAGATAGTACTCAAGTAAGACGCCCCATCTGCAAAATAAATCACAGGGTCCGGGCAACTCAAGTAGCATATTCCTATAATCCTAGTTACTCAGGGAGTTGAGAACGGGAGGATCACAACTGAGGACAGCCTGGGGAGAAACGTTTGGATAAATGAACAGGAGGCAAGATGTCACACACAACCAGGTTTGAATTTTGTTTATTCCATCTACCATGTGTCTCTGGACAGTTACTGAGACCCTAGCTCAACAAACAAATCAGGTATGATGGTTCATCTCTCAGCCCAGTTACCTGGAGGCACAGAGGTAGAAGGATAGTAGTTCAAGATCTATCCTGGGCTACACAGATTCTGATAGCAAGTGAAAAGCCTAGAGCTCAAAACCCAGTATGATCAGTATTTGTTTGTTTGTAGTTTCATTTGTGCAAGTTGTCAGCTTGCCCAAGCAAAGAAAGATCAGAACCAGGGAAATGTAGCAGGGGGAGTGAAGGTATGGAGGGATTGGTTGAGAGGGGCACTGAGGTTGCTCTTCCCCAAAAAAGTGAGGTAAGAAGGAAAACCAAAATGAGAAGGGTGAAGGGGACCCACTGCAGTGTGGTGCTGCATTCTTCACCTCTGGCCTCCTGGTCACCTGGAAGCTCGGTCTCTTCCCTCTTGCTGCTCCAGCGGACAGCAGCCACTGGTGTCTTGACAGAGTAGAAGCCATTTCCTCCTTGCCACCCCAGCCTCTGAGAGAAACCTCCCTTCATCCTCACCTTCCCCAAGCCTGCTCAGCTGTCTGTCTACTGAATTCTTCCCCTTCAATATGACTGTGGGTAGCAGGTGCCCAACGAAGACTCCAGATAGCTTATAGGCCATCTCCTCGGCAGCCGAACAATAAGAGAGGATAATTACGTGCTGACGTGGTTGCTGCATTTGTTTGCCGGTCCTGTACCCAGGGCTGGTCACAGCTCTGGCCTCTCTAATGACCAGAGGAGCAGAGGAAAAAAAAAGGATGCTATTATTCTGTTTATTGAGAATTAAAATAAATCTGGTCAGAGGAGAAGCCATCCGCTATTTGGCTCTTCCCAAAAGCAATTACCTATAATTTTGTCGCTTCAGGAAAGCGAGTCACTGATGTTTGAGGACTAAACTATTCCAGGCAACCTGAGAAAGCCCAGAGGAGATTAATCATAGTTTTTTTTTCTTTTCTCAGAGCTGCATCAGCTGTATTTCCTTTCATTTGGGGTTCAATTTATAGCCTATGCAGCCCCTCACAGGTGCCAAGAGAGGGGGGAATGTGTATGTTTGGGGGGACATGAGGGTTAATTGGAAAATTCTGCAAACCATCTTTATCTAAGGTGAGGCAGCCTGCTGGCCTGTGGACTCCCACGTTTCCATCTCCAGCTGAGATGTGTTTCAGCTCTGGAGTCTTACTCTTTGTTATGCATATTTGTCATGCTTCATTTAAAGACTGGTACCTAATGGGACCATGGTTCTCCATCCCCTTGTCTCAGTGTAGCCCGGTGGCAGCTTGGGATCCATTAGGAGTCACGTTGCAAATCAGATTTTACTATTAACAGCAAAAGTGCCAAGCATTGGTGGCTCATGCTATAATGAGGTATGCGGGAGACTGAGATTTGCGAACTGTGGTTCGAGGCCAGACCATGAAGGAAAGTCCATGTGACTCTTATCTCCAATTAACCACCAAAATGGTGGAAGTGGAGTGGTGGCTCAAGTTAGGGACAATGTCCTGAGATCAACCCGTGGAACTGAAACACACACACACACACACACACACACACACACACACACACACACACTACTGAGGTTTACAAATGGTTTTCCTAAAAAAAAACAGCTTTGAAAGGAATGAAAGCTACTTTAATAATCTTATCATACCCACTCGCCAGTGTGGAACTTAATTTACTGAAAGGGGACGTCAGAACCCAGCTCTGCACACGGCAAGAAGACACAGCTGTCTCCCGCCTGCGGGGTCCCCCAGCAAGAAGTCTCTCCTGCCAAGGTGCTGTCTGTAATAACCCACATGAAAGTCTTCTCCACCATGAAAGCCACGTGGCCTTCTCCATCCGTCCATCCCTGCCAAAGCTGTTATGTGCCAACAGGAGGACATTTCAGAGACCGTGTGCCACATACGTGTGTCATTCTGGTGTGTGTCTGGTCTTACTAGTTCTTGGCGAGGCCACCCAAGATTCCAGAAGTCCTCTGCATGTCCCAGGCAGTGCCACCCAGGACCTTTCTGCAGGAAGCACACGGATGCCCGTGCCATCTAGAAGAAACAAACTGACCTAGTGTTGCTCACCACACTGTGGTGATGGCCACTTATGGGCACTGGGCACAGCTGACGGGATCTGCTCGGGGGTTATTTAAAGGAAATGTGGCAGAGACACCGGCTGGCCCTGGCTCGCCCTCTAGGTGTCATCTGCCTGGATGGGTAAGTGTCAGAGTGCAGAGGGCTGGTTCTGTGTGGTGTTCAGGAGAGAACCTGGCAAACAAATCAAATAACTATGAAGCCTGTCTCCATTTGCTCGTTTCTTTTTTGTCTCCCTGGGTTACTCACCGGTAGCAGAGTAGTCAGGAGGACCAGCTGCCACAATCTAAACCAGACACAGGCATACAGAGCTGTTTGTTTTCTTGCCCCTCTTTCCTCTGTACTTCAGCCAGATAATTCTCACTTCTCCTGCTCTCCTCCACCCCTCAGGATGGCAGTAGTGGTGGTGGCATGCATCCATACCTGCTTGCGTGCGTGCATTTGTGCGTGTGTGCCTATGCGTGTGCGTGTGTTTCTCCAGAAACACAATGTCATAGCGAAATTGCTTGTAGATGTCATAAGGCGAATGATCTCAAGGTGGTATGCCTTTCTGGATCACCCTGTTTGGAGCCCAGCAGATCTCTAAACCCATTGGCCATCTACCGGCATCTCCCTCAAGAAAGCAGAGGAGATCCGAGACTTGCAGAGGAGAAGCCCTCGGTGGTGAAGTAGATAGGAGGATTACGGGCTGAGTGAGGGTCAGCCCTGGACAAAAACCAGAGCTCCTAACTGAAGAAACAAAGATCGAAAGGGGAAAGAAGGGTGTGTGGTTCAAATGGTAGAGCACCTGTCTAGCAGACACAAAGCCCTGAATTCCACATTAGTACGGATCCTCCACCATCCCCCTCCAAAAATCTTTCTCTAGTATAGTGTTAAATTTGATTAACTTCTGGAGAATCCTTTGTTTTTTCTTTTTCAATTGTCTTTCTCTCCTGGTCCTTTCCTGGGCCTAATCTTGACTTAACATGTCAGCTTCTAAATCTCTCCCTCTGACACATCCAGGCTGGGTCTGGGCTGTTCAAGTGGAGCTGGGCTGAACCAGAGCTGATGTGTGTTTGGGAGTGCATGGAAATGGGAGAGTTGAACGCCAGGTGTGGGACATATGCCCCTGATTAGGATATATACTAGGACTATTCTGGGGTGCTCAGGGAACCTGGGGTATCCACACAGTGCAACCAAGTCTGAGGAAGTCAAAAGGATTGGAGCTGGAGAGCGAAGGAAAAAGAACAGTCCTTCGGAGGAAAGTAAGTCAACAGAGCGTAGCTCCCCTGGTGCCCTTGCTTGGAACTCGGGCCGAGCTCGTGTCTGTCAGTAAGGAGCCAAAGTTGGCAAGAGTTGGGGCTAGGGGAAAGGCTAGGGTGACAAGAAGCCTGGTGGAGAATGTGTTTGGAGATCATTTGGTAATAGGAAATTAGAGACCCAGGAGAGGATTCCAGCGATTCAGAGATTCTAATTCCAACAACACAATTCATTTGTTGGGACACAGTGAGTGCATGACTCACCAACATCAAGCTTGAACTTGAGCACCTCTGAGACGCTTCCCCCAGTTGTCACGGCTCATGGCTCTAGGTGATCACACAATGGAGTGTGAGGGAGCTTTGTGGACTTGGATTATGGGGTAATTTCCCCAGCCAATGGAAGTTCCAGTTAAGGCCAAGGGGTACCTGTGAGGTTTAACTTCACCCCAGCACTTGCCTTTCATTGAGTCTCACAAACACAGCATCCTCTTCTATGCCTTTCCAGTGCCCATGGTCCAAAGGCCTGAACCCCTCAGCCACGGGTGTAAGATGAGTCCTGGATGGATATTGCCTTGTCTCTCAGATGCAGTGCCTCCCTCTCTCGCCCTGTCTCCTGTGTCCTATCAGAAGGGAGTATTCTGGCCAGTTGTGCTGATGATACACACCTGAGATTCCAGCACTTGGAAGGCTGAGGCAGGAGGATCACAAGTTCAAGGTCAGCTTGGGCCATGGCGTAAGACCTACATTTCAAAAGGAAACGATTCCTTTCACACAATACTTTCTACGCCAGAGTCTATGTCTGACGCATTGAAAAATATTGACCTGACACAATGCTAGATCGAAGCATCCCCTGGCCTGGGCCGGGCCTGTGTCTTCTGAGCTGCGTGCTAACCCGTGCTTCCCTCCTGGTTGAATAAAAGGGAAAAGAACCTCATCATCTCCTTAAATGTCAACATCAGCCTGTTAGGAAGAATATGATTCAAAGTGGCCCTTGTGGCTGCCTCTCTCTGATGGGGATCTCAGCACTTTTGGTGACAGGGTCACAGATGACATTTCAGATATAGCCTTCACCCCCAGCAGAGCCATCTGTGCCAGCCTTGTCGCCCACGAGCTGGAAGCTGCGGGAAACACCATTTAATAGTGTTCAAACATGCTTCTGACCCAGTGACCTAGTAAAATGGAAGTGTGCAGAGGTAGCTGTCCAGCCACACAGTGTCTGGGTGGGTTCAGTGGAGACGCTTTGCCTGACACGTGCTTAGCAGGAAGCTCATGAAAGCCATTTGGAGAGTGGAAATCCTGGGCACGATTAGCCTGGAGGGAACCCCGTCTCTGCGTTAACAGAGCTGGTTCTCAATACACTCAATGACCACAACGAGCGGCCCAGGCAGGCTGCAGTTGCTCACACATGTAATCTTAGCTACTCAAGGGGCTGAGATCTGAGGATCATGGTTCAAAGCCAGCCCAGGCAGGAAAGCCCATGAGACTCTTATCTCCAATTAACCACCAAAAAGCCAGAAGTGGAGCTGTGGCTCCAATGGTAGAGTGCTAGCCTCAGAGGGAAGAAAATAGGTCAGAGACATTGCCAAGGCTCTGAGTTCAAGCCTTGAGGCAAACACAGACAGACAGACAGACACACACACACACACACACACACACACACACACACACACACACACGGAGAACAAGTAGCATGACAGCTACCCGACAATAGCATCTAAGTGAAATGTTCAAACCATCAACAGTAAATTATGCTGGGTTTTGTGTGGCATGTACTTCTATCTCATTTGGGTGAGTATGTGGGAATGGGCTGGCTGGGTTTTGTAGGTTTGTTCAGAGTGCTGCTATGTAGCCAGGATGGCCTGGGGTGGCCACTTCTTCCTATTTCCATCTCCCCAGTGCTAGAATTACAGTCATGTGCCACCACACTCAGAAATATGGTCCACAGGCGACTCTCATGGTTTCTTATTGCGCTTTGAATTTTCACTCTTTGGATGCCTAATTATGCTAAATATACTTTCTTGTTCTTCATGGGCATTCATATATCTTCTTCTGTAAGGAGGTGTCTGTTAAATCATTTTTCATTGGGCTGTTTGTTCTATTAAAATGCAGGAGTTCTAAACAATAGGAAAAGCACAGTGATGTATATATTTACAGTTTTGTATGTGTATGTGTTCACATACTGGAACTATAAAGATGCATAGTCTAAAGAATGAAATTAATGACAAAAACTTTTCGTGGATAGAATATTAGTAGGACTAGAATGAAAAATATGTGTCTTTACCTTAACCTGTAAGGTTATACAGAGGTAAGTGTGTGTGTGTGTGTGTGTGTGTGTGTGTGTGTGTGTGAGTAAAAAATAGATGAAATAAAAATAAAGCAGACTTTTTTTTGTCATTCATGGGGCCTGAACCCAAGGGCTGGGAACTGTCCCTGAGCTCTTTTGCTCAAGGCTAGCACTCTACCACTCAGCCATAACTCCACTCTTGGTTTTCTGGTGGTTAAGTGCAGTAAGAGTCTCATGGACTTTCATGCCCAGGCTGGCTTTGAACCATGATCCTCAGATGTCAGCCTCCTGAGTAGCTAGGATTACAGAATTGAGCCATAGGTGCATGGCTCAAGGAAAACTTTGGATCTGCATAATTGTCCAGTGAAACATGACTTTTAGGAGATCTCCTGAAAAGGGACCTTCTTTGTAGCTCTGTCTACTGACTGCTGAGAGTTTACCTCATTAAAAAATACAGTTATTTTGCCCAATGCCAGTGACTTACACATGTAGTCCTAGCTACTCAGGAGGCTGAGATCTGAGGATCATAGTTCAGAGTCAGACCAGGCACAAAAGTTCATAGGATCTTATCTCTAATTAACCACCAAAAAGCTAAAAATGAAAGTGTGGCCACAGGCGTTAATGCACGACTGGAACACACATACACACACACACACACACACACACACACACACACACACACGAAATATAGGTTCTTCAAAATTCATGGGCATACACATGGATGGTATACATGTGTAATCTCAGCTATTTGGGAGGCAGAGGTCAGAGGATGGGCATTCCAAGGATAGCTAAGCAGAAGTGAGGGACTCTATCTGAAAAATAAATTTAAAGACAAAAGAGCTGGGAGCATGACTCAAATAATAGCATTTGTAGTGTGAAGCTCTGGGTTAAAAACACAGTACCATAAGTACTGTTTTACACAGTTATGAAATAATATAATAATAAGAGGTTAAACTCTTACATTATTTCATAACTGTGTAAAACAGCATAGTTTTTAAAAATAGTGCATACACATATTTCTTTTCAAATTAAAACAATCACTGAAATTCCTTTTCTTGTGGTATTGGGATTTGAACTCAGGGTCTCATGTTTGCTAGGTAGACATAATACCACTTGAGCCCCAAGCTCTTTCGGCTATGTAAGTTGTTTTCCAGTTAAGGGCTCAGTTTTGCCTGGAGCTACCTCCTGTTATGCCTCCTGCACAGCTAGGATCACAGATGCTTGGCACAACATGTGATTTGTTTGTTAAGATTTTCCTGGGATGGCCTCAAACCATAGTTCTCCCTGTGTCTGCCTCCTCAGTAGCTGGGATTACAGGTGTGAGCCGTTGTTTTTGAAAGTCTTAGAATCATATGAGTCTTGTAGTATTGACCTCCTACTCCTTGGCCCAAAACCTGGTACCAACTTCTATTTCAACTCTCTTACTTATCTTTTCATTTCCATTTTATGTGTTTCAATTTCTCTTTCTGCACTTTCAGAGCTAAACATGAGCCTCTGGTTGTGGCAGAGGAATAACTCACACTCAGACATTTCTCTGCTCCTTCTCGCCTCTTGTTAACATTTTATTTCAATTTTTCTTAGAACAAGACTGTCTTTACATTACTGCAGCTAGATAAATAGTAATCATTGCTAACCAAAGAACTTCATTGTGATTTATTTCCTTCCTCATGCAATCGCAGTTTTCGTACATTAATAGCTGACTTTTAAAAAGTACTCGGCTTTCTTACGTGTATCCAGTGTTATACGTTATTTCCTCGGTATTCTTAAACTCATTTTTAAAATGTATGCCCATTGCTTCCCAGCTAGGAGAAGCAGCCACTGCAGTAGGGTTTGAACTGGAGATCTGGTTGCTGGAACATCCATGCTATGTAGGTCTGCTGCCCATGGGATGCGAGTGTGGCCTAGTGGTTGAGTGCTTGCCTAGCATACATGAAGCCCTGAGTTTGATTTCTCTGTATCACATATGCAGAAAAAGCCAGAAGTGGTGCTGTGGCTAAAGCGGTAGAGTGCTAACCTTATGGGAAGCCCAAGGACAGTGCCCAGGCCCTGAGTTCAAGCCCTAGGAAAAAAATACACAAATAAAAAAAAGGAATGCGGCCCACTGCACACTCTGGACTTCCGTTTGCCTTTTTCAGGAAGGAGGGACTTCCTTTCCCTCCAGTGTTCAGTGTATCCTTCTCCCCTTGTGTCTTATCACCCCTTTGCCTCCTGGGTGCTTCCTAAGACAAAATACTTGAGAAGGAATTGAACATCCTTGCAAATATTAAATGGCTTCATGCCATCCATCCCCTCTATCAACGGTCTGCTGTGCCATCCATTCATAAACATGACGGATAGACAGACAGATGGCAGATAATAGATAGAAGATAGAGGATAGATAAATAGGTGATAGAGATAGATCTATAGATATGGATGGGATAAATAGAGGAGAGATATGATAGGTAGATAATAGATGGTAGTGTCCAGAGATGGAGAGAGAGGGGGAGGGAGAGAGAGAAAGGGGTTCTATATTTTGGTCTAGAATGATTTACATGTTCTCTTCTCATAAATGTGAAGGCATTCACACATTCACACTTTGGAGTTTTAGCTTCTAATATTGTTAGCATATCGTTGTAATGTCTGCGTGTTCTGCCACTCCAAACTTTCTGGAGTTCAAAGTCTCTGAATACCGTGTTCTTCAATAGCATGGGGGTCTTGTTCATTTTGATTCTTTAGAACTCTGTTGAGTACACAGTAGGTCACAATGGAGTCATAGGACATATACAGGTGTGAGCTTAAGTTTATTATTTATTAACACTTGTGTTTATTTTTGTAAGAGTTCATTTTGGTGAAATGAAGACCTTTTAGTACTAAAAGAAGTCATCAAGAGACTGATACCACAGGTATTTCATATACTAAGTGCATTTAACAAATGAAAGAAAAACTCTGAATACCAGGGGGATAAACAGGACTTCATATTTTCACTGCCTTGAGACAAAGACAGTTTTGCCCAGAGAAATCTGAATTTTTAAGTCTCTTGGGTATAGATCATTGGACCTTTCATTCACATTGAGCAGAGTTAAAGCTAAGACTCTAGACTAAGTTGGGATATTCTCAGTAACTCAATAGAGAAGAAAGAAATCTTCTTGCCTTCTCAGAAAGATGCAAGAACCCTTGGACTCTAAACTCATCTGAACTCTGAGGCAATTTTAAAAAAAAAGCATTAAAAAGGCTTTCTGGGAAAAAAAGATTGTGAACCATGACCCTCCTCCACTTAGATCTGGTATTAGTATTCATTGTAGTTTTCAGGAAATTAACATACTGGGATATCTCTTAGAGCTTTCAAAACAACAAAGCTGAACTTACATACATAGACATAAGCTCAAGGTATTGTCAACTATGAGCCCCGGGATAAGCCACGTAAAGTAATAAGACACCAGGAACAAGAGTCAGCAGACAGCAACCAAAGGTGGGATGGAGCCCCAGTACTTCACAAAATGGGATTACCAGATATGAAAAAAAAAAGAAATACATTCAGAACAAATAAGAGAACAGAATGAGGCTTGAGTAACAAAGGGTTAGCGAAGGTGCTAGTGCATCCTACACTATTAGTAAACGTTGGCTGTGATTCATATTAGCATGAAAGACGCTGCATCAGTAGGTTCCCAGAGAAAGGAAAATATGTCTGAAATACAGGATCTGTGTGGAGTACTAGATGCTTTCTGCCACAGCCTGTTGCACAAGGTGGCAACATGTACGGGATGGAGGTTAAGAGGTGAAGCCCTCGTCTCAGACCTCTTACGTGATTTGAATCTCACTTCCCAAGGCTGAGATGGAGCATAAAGTTTAGGGGAAGTCTTTTCAGTCTGACTGTACAATTTACAACCCAATCATAATTTTAGAAAGCAGTTGCCAAAGGGAGAGCGGCACAGAGTCAGCCACTGATGTCATGGTGTGAAGCTGTCAAGACTCCATGACTTCAGAACACATGGCTTTTTTGTTGTTGTTTGTTTCTGTGTGTTTGTTTTTGGTTTTTCTTTGTGGAATCATGACCAAGCACCCGGGGTTCTTTAGGTAGAGAACCTAGGCCTGAGTAAGGGAGCTGTGGTACTTGGGATACGTGTTTGATGGAAGATAGATATTGAAATGGGGAGGCTGTGTGAAACCAGTGCCATCTCAGCCACGTGGTTGGTGGGAAATTGGGTTTAATTGGTGCTATGTTCATGGTAGAGGCAGGGAAATCGCATCTCTCAGGTGAAGGGTGTGACTGAATTCCTAGAGGCAGGGTCAGGGACTCGGATAATAGGTTACTGGATCTGTCAGTCCTGTTCCTTGAACTTGTGAGACCCTCCAGTTTGCTGACCTTGCCCCCTGACCCTGACACTAGGTGCCATTATACCATGCCTCCTGTCTGGGTCCCTGTCCCTTCTCAGGTTACCATGGCAACCCACTTGCGCTCTCCCTCCGTTGGGGTTGGTTGGTCTGTTTTGTTGGTATTGTTTTTTCTGCCCTTTCTTTCCTCTCCTGCTCCCATGGCTCAGTTTTCTGACAGTGTTAAGTGTAGCTGAGGGGCTGCAGCTCTTTGTGACAAGAGCCCACCTGCATACACTGTATCTCCAATGAAGACTCCCAATTCGACCTCTCCAAATGTGGCTTCTCTGTTTCTCTCGACTGCCTTACAATGCTACAGGGCTGGCTTTCCTGGAGTGGGGTGAACTCCAATTAATCTCTCATCACATTGTTCAATATTCAGTTCACACCGAGGGTCTAAGTCATCATGCTTTACATGGCACTGTTTACAGGCAGAGACCTGACTAAAACCCATCAACAAATTATTAGCTTAGCTAACTAAAAAAATGAATAAATAATCAACGCATTACCTTGTAGAGGATGCAAAGAAGGAAAACAGCCATGGATTTTGGGGTTATATATTTTTTTGCCAGTCCTGGGCTTGAGCTCAGGGCCTGAGCCCTGTCCTTGAACTTTCTCAAGGCTAGAGCTCTATCACTTGAGCCTCAGCACCACTTCCGGCTTTTTTCTATGTATGTGGTGCCGAGGAATTGAATCCGGGTCTTTGTGCATGCTAGGCAAGCACTCTACCACTAGGCCAAACTCCCTGCCCGGCTTTTGGGTTTTAAGACACCCTATTTCATTCCTACACAGGAACAGGAAGTAGGCCTGCATTCACTCTTAAATAATAAGTGGGACTCAGCAGGCACTGGATATGGGTCTAGAACCTCTTCCTAGATAACAGGAGGAAGACTGCAGTCAAGGGGCTGCAACCCTGGCTTGCAAAGAATTCGATGTGGATTTTCAGCTCTTCCAAGCTGTACAGTCTTCCTTTGGGTCAGGGTGAGCCATCAGTGTTTTGTGTGGACCGATTCTTTGCAGCATTGTCTTGGATAATTCATCCTCCAACGTGATCATTAAAGATTGTCAGGGTGAGGTACTTGCAAGTCACTCCATCAGCTAGAAAGCCCTTGGATTACAATGGCAATCATGGTTTTGTCTTTTTTTTTAATTCATGTCCAGAGACATGACTTGCCTCCTTTGTCCATCTCCATCAGTCTCAGGATCGTCCAAAGATGTGTGCATCTCACCATCGCTTCTCTGGATCTGATGGCCAGCTTGTCTAAGTGACAGCTTGAGTCTCACAGATGGCAGGCCCTGCTCCATCTGGGAAGGGTGTTCCCCTTGGCACGGTGACTATCTGGCTCCTTCTGGAAGGCAGAGGCTCTTCCCTGCATGGCGCCCTGCGATGGCGTGGCAGACAGTATTCTGGTTTACTGATTGAGAGAATGTGACTTTGTGTCTTAGAAAAAATTATTACTTATTTTTCTAGCTGGAGCAACTATCTCTGTTTCCTCATCTGGAAACAATGATTTCTACTTCTCTTGGTGCTTTTGTGAGGACTCACTGCTTTGTGTGCCGAAGCGACCCCATCAGCAGTAGCTCCTCTCTTTGATGGGCTCATAAGTGAGGTCAAGGTCATTCACTTAACAACATGCACAAAACCAAAGCATTGAAAGGCAAGAGGAGTCTTCTTGTGAAAGGAGCAAGGATGAAAACCTATTGCTCTCAATTCCCAGCTAGGATGGCCCACTGGAATTTGAAATCTGGACAGTTACCGCTAAGCTTTCACCTGCACTTAGATCTGGTGTTGACAGTTGTTGTATCTTTCAGGAAATTAACATACAGCTATCCCTAGCTGGGATATTCCTTAGAGTTTAAAGAAAAACAAAGCCGAACTCTGTGTACATAGACAGAACCTCAATATGAGCCCTGGGACAAACCATATGAAGAAATAAGACACCAGAAGCAAGAGTCAGTCGACAGCAATCTTCTTCCACAGCCTTTTGCAGGTCAAGAGGCTCAAGATGGCGGTGTTTAAGGGATGGAGGTGGAGAGATGAAGCCATATTAGCACTGCTAGAGGGACAACTTCAGTTCACACAATGACCAATATGTACTAAAGCCTTTTCACCGGTGTCCACAAGGCTTAGGGAGAGATCAGGGAGACACCCGTGAACAAGATTTCTAGGGTAGGAACTGAAGAGTTGAGACAAAGAAAAGAAAGCTCCCTGTTGATGCAGGCTCCAGATATTACGATCATGCTCACTCTGCTGGTCAGTGACCAAGGCTGGATGGTACAGTGGCAAGTAAAGTCTGTCTGGAAATCAAACCTGGAAGATTTAGTGAGATTTGTCACCCAAGAAATATTTATTGAGTTCTTTTTGCATGTCACACAATGTGCCAGGACCCCAGAGGCCCAAGGGCAATGTTTGTGCTTTTGTGGGGCTGGGAGATGAGACCAATCACATTACCGAGTAATCACTTCCATGAGAGAAATGAACCAGGGTCACCATATCCGGGAGACAGAGAAGACTGGTTTTTATAGTGTTCTGGACTTTCCGAGATGGTTTGCTTTAAGAGACAAATGAAGCATAAAAAGGAAGTACACCTAAACAGACTTGGGAAATGGCAAGTGTAAAGTCCCTGAGGTAGAAATATCATTGGTATGTCTGGGGAATGGACAGAATTGCACTGGAAGAGAATGAGGTAGAGGGTGCCAAGAGCTGGATTTGGGAAGAGAAGAGCCACATCTTGTATTGTAATAAAGTCTTTGGATACTAAATAATTGAAGTGGGAACTCATTAGAAGATGGGAGGCTGGGGAAGATTTATCTAAAGGAGAGGAACTGGGCCTCTGGCTGAGGCCTCTCTGCAGTGCCATTATCTCCTTCTGACCCTTGACTCTAGGCCCCATGGTCACATGACTACTGGCTTTCCCTCCTTCTCTCCTTCCCTACAGCCAGAAGGACCATCCCAAAGCTCTCCTGCTCTCACCTTTTGGCCTGCACACCTGTAAGTTCTTGTCTACTTCAGTCTTTTTCAGGCTTTGAGGAAAAAACAAAACAAAACAAAGACTATGCTCTATTCAGACCCAGGTTTTAGAACCACCAATGTTCCAATTCCTCTGTTATTTCCTGAGTCCCAGTTACTCTGATTTCCCTGCTTCCTGAGCATTGTGAGTACCAGGAATTCCTAAAATTCAGAGACTCAAAGGCAGAGGTTCATTGATGGAAAAAATGGTGGAATGCTCTGAATATTGGAAATCAGAGACTTAGGCTCATGCTGTCCTGGCTTTGCTACCTTAGAGAGAATCCTAGCTGCCCTCTGGTCCTCTCTGGGCCCCCTAAAACACATGAGGTTGGAATCAGTCATTCCAAAGGTCCTTTTTAAGAAAGAGGGGAATAAGCAGAGAGATAAGAAGAGTACATAATGTTTCAGAGCAAATCGCCCTCTAGACCGTGTGTGTGTGTGTGTGTGTGGTAGTAGTAGAAATCTTTGAACTCTGAGCCCCATGCTCTTACATAGATAATTGATTCTTTTTTTTTTTTGCTCAAGGCTGGCACTCTACCACTTGAGCCACATCTCCACTTCTGGCTCCTTTTTTGTTGCTTATTTGAAGAAAGGGTCTCTTGGATTTGTCTGCCGAGGCTGGGTTCAGTCTGTTTGACAACCAGATCCCAGCCTCCTCAGTAGATAGGATTCTAGGTGTGAGCACCCAGTGCCTGGCTACTCTATGGATTTTAGAAACCCCATGGAATCTCTCTCTAGTTTCCCAGCCTTTGGCTTCCACGAGTCATATGTTTGCAGCACACGTGTGTGTTCCGGTGAAAAAACATGAATGCCAATGTCACTTCTTTGGAGACTTGCCTTGGGACTGTGTTGGAGGTGAAGTGCTTGGAATGTCTTGGCATGGGCCAGGGCATGATATATTTCGCTCTGCCTTTTTTTTTTGCATCCACAGATTACATTTCACATGAGTACCGTATGGTACTCAAGAACATTTCAGAGATCTCTAACATAGAGCTGGAAGCCCACCCATCACTATTACAATGAAAACCTCCGGGAAAAACAATGCAATATGTTTGTGTCTTTAATTAATCCATTGACGTGCTATAAATATTTTGAACTACTTGTGGTTGGCTAAGTAAAAGTCCTCAACACTGTAATTATATCCTAATCTTGAATCTGTGCAGGTTATGTGGAGAAAAACAAATGTTTCTGCAGATGTGATTAAACTATAGATCTTAACTTGAAAAGCTTATTCTGGGTTTTCAGTTGGCCATAAATGCAAGTGTGTATTATCTTGTAAGCTGAAAGCACACTCCTCTCATCCTCGTTTGCGATCTCTCTTTCTAGAAAGCCATGTGAAGAAAGAGCCAGGCAGAGATTGACAATGGCTGGCTTCCAATGGCATGACCACCAGCAATGCCAGCAGCTACCATACGTTGGAAGAGTCAGGAAACAAATTCTCACCCAGAACTTTCAGAAGGAGTACATCCCTGTCAGCATTTTGGTTTGGGTCCAGTGCAACCCAGTTCAGAATTCTGATCACCTAAACCCAGTAAGAACAAGTTTCTGTCGCTTTCAGCCATCAAGTTTGGGATGATGGTTAGAAAACTAAGGCAAGGGTTAAGATGGAAAACAAGAGTCTCCTTCTCCATCCTAACCATCATTTTTGCTCTCAGAGATAAATGTTTTAAATCTTACCTTCATTTCTTCTAGAATGTTCTTCATATTTCTAACAATGTATGTGCATAAATATATATGTGTATTATATTCATATTGCTTGCTGACATGGTCTTTTATTTAAAAGCTCATATCATCCCCAAATTTGTGCACAGGCATATACATACATGCATATATAAACAACTTTCTCTTTATAATGTAGTCAGCTTACAAAATAGTTATAACGCAACTTTTGACTATATCTGTTAGCCACATTTTTATGTGTCTATTACAATGGCACAAATTGTCTTCACAACTGTGCAGTGTGCTATATTCTCATTTTAAACAGTCTTCTGTTTCTGTTGGAGTGAATAATTGCCTTGGGCTTTATCCTATCCACTGTTTTTGTATGCATATTACCACAATTGTATTCCCCCAATCTCTTTTCCAGAGAGACAATCTCTCTCAATACATTTCAAAATACGAGATAAGCTATGAGTGCCATTCCACCTCTATCTAGAAAACACTCTCCCTAGCTCTCCCCAGCTTTCTGATCCATTAAGAGCTTTGCTGTCATTCTCAATATCCCTTTTCCACTTTCTCTTACGATTGCCAGTTTGGGGACCTTCTATCTCATTCTTTCCATTAAAATGAAGACTCAGTATTCTAAATAGCTTCAGAAGAAAATAGGTGTGCTGTGAAAAATGCTTTGATTTATGGCACATCGTTTTCTTAGATATTTATAGAAATCTAGGCCAACTATTTCCTTTCCCTCCAGAATCCTATCTTTTTCCCCCCTATCTTCTAGCTTTTAATGTTGATGATGCTTATTTTAATGGCATGTCACTTCTGACCTTCTGAGTATACATGATCTTGATTTTCTCTGAGTGTTTTGTGAGGTGAGTGGGTGGGGACTTTCTTTTTAACACATTACTCTGAGATTTCATATATGGTACTGGACATAACAAATGGAGATCTTATAATTAGAACACCTATAGCCATCAGTTATGGAAATGTTTCTCTTACTAGTGCTCAGATCATTTCCTTTAATATATTCATCTTCTGGAACTTTTCTCAGTTAGATCTTTAACCTTCGGAAGTAATTTTTAAGGTGCTTATCTCTCACTTACTCTCTTTCACCACATTGTCTTTGTATTCTAACATCTACTATGCATGTACACACACACACACACACACACACACACACACACACATGTATATATGCCTTTGTTTAAATTTTATAATCTGGCTCTCATTTTAATTTCTATAATTTTTCTTCTTTTTTAAAAATTCTTTTTGTTTTGGTCGGTTGTGGGGCTTGAATTTAGAACCTGCATTCTATCCCTGAGCTGGCTCAAGGCTAGCACTCTACCACTGAGCCACAAGGCCACTTCAGGTTCGTTGGAGAGAAGAGTCTCACAAACTTTTCTGCCTAGACTAGCTTTGAACTCCCACCCTCGGATCTCAACTTCCTGAGTAGCTAGGATTATAGGCACGAGCCACTAGTGCCTGGCTGGAGTTTGTTCATCTTGTTTTTTAATCACCTAAACCTTAGTTTCATGGGCTCAATATGTTTTCTCCATCTTGTGAAGATAAGGTGGAAGGTTTTCCTTCCCATCTTTCTGCATTGTCTATTTTCTAGGTTCTTTTATGCTACATATCTATTTTCTTCCTGAGCATCACTACTCCAACATGTTAGAATGTGATATTATCTCACACTCGATGGCAAGGCATTGCAGAGGAGAGCAGCAGTTTCCTGTGAGCTACTGGGCTTGTCTAACTCTGGTGGGCTCCCAGTAGGAAATTCCTGTTAAGGGAAGCTCACTTGCCTGGATCTATAAGGTCCTGCCTTTCTCCTATAGCCTTGACTCCTCTTATAGGCAATGGGCTTTCTCCTGTCTAACTCCCAGTCTGTACGACAGTAATCTGAACCTCCTCCCACTCTTTTCCAAACTGTACATAGAATTCTTGAATTCTCAGATGCTCTGGTATAACTTTTCCAAAGAATAAAGCTTCAGAGTGGAAGGAGAAGTGCCAAGTTATCTAAGATAGAATCATGATGGGCATTGAGGACGGAAGGGGGATCTAGTTGCTTCTTTTTTAAGAATTTCCATGAATTCTTGACTTTTCAGTTCCAACTCTCATCTTCACATTGCTTTTAGCCTTCTAAAGTTTTACTGTGAAAGTGATGTACAGAGGGGATACAGTTACATAAGTCGGGCTTTGAGGGCATTTCCTTTTGAACAGGTCATTCTCCCTCCCTCATTCTTTCCCAGTGTTCTCTCTCCTGACTCCCTTCACCCTCCAAGGTGTCTAGTTCATTTACAACATAGTATAAAGGGTTTAGAGGGTTTCACTGTTGTACTGGTTTTTCCCAGTCATGGGGCTTGAACTCTGGGCCTGGGTGCTGTCCCTGAGCTCTTCAGCTCAAGGCTACTGCCCTACCCTTGAGCCACAGCACCATTTCCAATTTTCTAGTGGTTAGTTGGAGATAAGGGTCTCACGGGTCTTTAGTGCCCTGGCTGGCTTTAAACCGAGATACTCAAATGTCAGCCTCCTGAGTAGCTAGGATTACAAGAATGAACCACCGTGCCCTGCCTGGTTATGCTTTTGCCCCACCATTTCTTAGCTTCCCCTCCCCTTCTCCAAATCAGATAAACTTATATACAAGACGATGGGTACAGAAATTTCAAAAAAAAGAAGCAATAGAAAAGAATAAGCCAAAGCAAAGAAAGAACAAAAGAAGAGAACTGCAAACAGAATAATAACAACAATAAACCTCTTGTTTGCATTTCTTGGAGTTCGTTTGCTGTCTGGAATGTAGTTTGGAGGTTCCTCAAAGGCTAGACATAGAGCTTTCCTATAGAAAGAGCAACGCCTCACTTCTGAAACATCTATCACCTTAAATTCCGGAGTATATACTCTGAGATGGAAATTGATAAGCTTCTTTTTTGAGCCATCCAGCAACATCATGGCTATTTTACTTCAGCTTGCTCTGATAGGCAAATTAAATTAGACTTATCCATCATTTTTCAAGCAGCCATGTTTCTCTTGATATTTGGAATATATAAAGGATATATATATATGAGTGTTATCACTGTGAATTGATAGTTTAGGCACAGGGTCCACTCAACTATCCTTTGGTGGGAATGAAGGAAACAAGATAAAAATTGCATTAAAATAACATATCACCCACTCAGACATTTTTACAAGTTCACACTAGTCTATACCTCCCCTAAGTAAAAAAAAAAATGTAGCCCCCCTCAAATCTCCTTGCCATGAAAACCACTGACTTAGTGGGATACAATCTTTTAAGGGAATACGTTGCAGATTCAGAGACAGAGAAATAAAAAAGGGATTGAGAATAGAGTCTGAGATTAGAAAAAAAAAGAAGACATAACCAATTTGCTTGGATGTCTTTCCCTTAGCCACCAAATCCCTTGAAATCTTGTTTGTAACAGCAATATTGTACAGATCCTGGAAGATGACAAGAGACAAATGTATTAACTTATTGGCTGCTAAAAAAAATGCCCTGGATCATTCTTGGGTTAGGGTGATCCCACAGCTGTGCTGAGATACTCAAGAGGCCTCAGCACCAAATTATGAGGAAGCCTATCTTTCTGGTGCCATGTTTGGGACAAATAGCAAAGGAGTCAGAAATGAGTCTGCAGTGGAGGGAACGATGAGACAGAATAACACCCTGGGGTGGCAGCTGTAGTAGGTGGAATATGGTCCACTTCGAATTCACGTTTATCTGAAATAGAGTCCTCAGATGTAATCAGCAAAGGAGAAATCAGGCTGGAGTGCAATGAGTCGAAAATCCGTATTACCGGTGTCGTTGTCAAAGGATGGGAACTAGGCACACACAGGAGAAGAGAATGCAGGGTGAAGAGAGAGAGAATCCCTTGGGAGAGAGATCTGTGGGGCTGTGGCCATAGCAACACTCTGGTCCTAGGTTTCAACTAAGCCATAGAATCCTTTAGACTTTGATTGTCAGACCCATCATGCAATGTTCATTGGGGCATTAGGCACCCTCAGAATCCTAGACATGGAGTCAGAGGGGAGGAGTGGCCTACGTTCTCTCATTATGGTTCATCCCAATCAAGCCACTCTTGCCAGACTTCTGTGCTATGTCACCACGTCCTTTCAATGGCATCTAGCCTGCCCATTTCAGTTGCTCACTCTGGTGGACTTAGGCCTCCTGGCAATCAGAAAAGCCATATCTAAATAAGATGATGATTCCCAATGAGTCAACAGTAGAAGGGCCAACTCAGGTTGCTAAAATGATGAAGACCTGGTTATGGTTTAAAGATGAGACATTCCCCCACTGCCTCTTCTTTTTTTTTCTTCTTTTGCCTCTTCTTTTGACTGCTTTCTCTGTAGCTAATGGCTAGAGAAATTTGGAAGTTGTGAAAAGTTTAAGAGATGGGTCCTAGCTGGAAGAAATAGGTCACTGGATGTGGACTATGGATGGCTATGACCCATCCCCTGTCCCTTGTTGCAGGCTTCTACTGCCCAAGCCATAGGACCAAGTAAGCACAGACTGAACCTTCTGAAACTGGAAGCTAAGGAAGCCCTTCCTCCCTTAGGTTGTTTTTCTGTCAGGTATGTCATCGCCAAGAAGAGAAAAGTCACTACGACAGGCACCATGCAGTATAGAGAGAGTGTGCCTTGTAAAACCCAATATGCCCCCCCCTGCCCCCAGAGCTCATTAACCCATGTAAAGTCCCCAGTCTGCTATGACATCCCACACTTCCTCTGGTATCATCACCACCTGCTTGACTGCCCAAGCCAGAGTCCCAGAATCACCATGAATACTTCTTCATTGCTTTCCATACACACTGAATCCTGGGCACTGCCCTTGAGCTTCTTTTGCTCAAGGCCAACACTCTCCCACTTGAGCCACAACACTACTTCTGCCTTTTTTTTCTGTGATTAATGGGAGCTAAGAATCTCATAGACATTCCTGTCCCAGGGCTGGCTTCAAACTGTGACCCTCAGATCTCAGCCTCCTGAATAGCTAGGATTACAGGGGTGAGCCATCAGTGCTCAGGGAAGACATTGGTCCTGGGACTAGTGATGCCTGGTCCTTCCCGCCACTCCCCAGCTTTCAATCCATTCCTCCCATGGAAGTCAGGGTCTGATCATATCTCCCCATTCCTCAAAACCCTCAGAGGCTCCTCTTTCCTTTGGGATAATGGACACACTCTTTAGTGTCTTGTGAAGTCTTCCATGGTGGATTCTGATGTCCTTTCCACCCCAGCCCTGCATTTCAGGCACGCCCAGATCTGCACATTTCTTTGGAAGGATGCAACAAGAGACATCTTTAAGCACTCAGTCCTACATTATGGCATTTGGTAATAAAAGCTGGGCTCCTGCTATTTCCAAACTCAGACTTCAACTGCCTCTTTTGAACCTGGAGTTTGACCTCCCCTTTCTATCCTGGCCACCCTTCAAGAATCAGCTCAGATGCTACCTTCTGACGATGGCTTTGCTCCCATAACTGCATCTCCCACGTCGACACACAAATTTCTCTAACTTCCGTGTTCAAAGACTAACCAGCTCGTAGATTCTCCTACCAAAAGTCATCTATGTGTCTTTCTAGGATGATGAAAATGGAAGGTCATGTCTTCCTCTGAGTTTTTAAGCTAACAGGAGACTTCAGTGGAGTAAGGTTTGACAGAGATGAGCTTGAGTTTTGTGGCATTCATGGGCTAGAAGTAGTTGCAGGTGTTGAAGAAATAAGCACCTTCATGAGAGATGCTAGGCTTCCCAGCTTTTCTAAAGAAGCTCCATGGCTTACCTCTAAATTCCTCTAAACTTAAAAACCCCTGCCAGCCATTTTCCTTGGATCATTTGGACGGATGCACTAATAATGATCATTTAAAGTGAGATGTTGGTGTCAGTGCCTCATTCACACTTCAGAAAAAAACGTGGATTCAGAGGCTCACAAAAGGGGTGTAATTACCATTTCAGGAAAATATGTTAATTTGATGCACTGCATTACTGCTTTGACAGCTTTCAGCCCTTGCACCAAATGGTTGTAAAAATGGATATTACGGGAAGAATACAATTTTGTCTTCCCACTCAAAATAAAAGTAGTAAGCAAAGGCAAAGAGGGAGGCCAATGCTAAGCTGGAGGTGAGGGGCTCACAAAACTGGATGGCAGAAGCTGTGGGCACACCAGGGTATACAATGTGCAGTTGTTGACATTTCTAACATGGAAGTGCCTGGGTCTTTTCGAGCCTTCCCCACTCACCAAGAAAACTGCAAGTGGCAGTTATTGGAGCAGTTTGTAATGCTGGCTCTCTTCTCTGGGAAGATCCAGATTTCCTGTCCTAGGCGAAGTTGTTGAAATGCTTTGATTGGATTCCTGAGCTCCTTGAGGCAACTGACTTCTGCCAGATCTATGTGTAGACCTTTGTGAGGGGGGTGGGCAGAGGCACTGCTTCTAATACCCATGAAAGGAGGAAAATTGTCCTTGTCAAAGTCTCCAAGGTCCTCGATGGGTGGAGAGATCATGAGATTTCTGTAAGTCATAGGTGATTCCTTTCTACGATATAGTTGTATTTGTTTTCCATTGCAAAAACAAATGCCTGGGGCTGAGTACTTTATAAAGGAAAGAGAGCTTTTCTTTGTTTTAGTCTTTTTTCTTATATCACACTTTTGGAGGCTGAAAATGTAATATTCGGAGATCTTATGGTTTCAGCCTCCGGCCAGAGCCATCTAATGGTGAGTGATACCTCGGGCTGGCTGCCAGGGGATGGTGAAGGGCAGCCAGGTAACCCTTCAACCACCCTTTTCTTTGGGTTTGAATCTGAAATGTCACACAAAGACTGAGTGCTCAAGGCTCGTTTCCTAGCTCATGGTGTTATTAGGAGGTGGTGGGCCCTTTAGGTGAGAGAGGTCTTGCTGGAAGCCACTTGGGGGTTAGTGACCTCAAGGCAGGCTCTGTCTTGTACTTCCTCTCTCACTCACACTACTTCCTGGTCCCCATGAGTGGGGCTTTTCTCTACCATATTTGCCTGGCTTTAGCCCATGAGCAACGAAACCAGCCAACTGTGGAGTCAAACCTGTAAAGTTATGAGATTAATAAATCTTTCCTCTTTTCAAAGGGAATCTTTCAAGTATTTTGTCACAGCAACAGTAAAATCTAACACACCTCTCATGAGAATAGGCCTGTGGTTGCATGAGAACTACACAAATTCTTTCCAAGGGATAAGCCCACTTCCTCTCTATACACACCAGTAACCCAGGCACCTCTCTCTAGGCTCCACCTCTTAAATAAACCACCAGTTAAAGGGAAGGGTTGAACCCCTGTTCAACCCTTTCACAACGCCATATTGAGGGCCCATGCTTCCAGTATGTGGAATCTTTGAAGAACACGCTCCAACTACAGCAGTAACTAATTTCTCTACTACAAAGGAATGTGGGGGAGAATCCACTGGGGGATAGTGGATATGAAATTCTTAGCTTGGTGAAGATGTTTAATATGTGGTAGTTCTTCTGTTGGTTTATTATATTATCATCTTATTATCCTTGGGAGCAAGCTGATTAAAAGTAATTGTCAATGAGAGTGATAAAGTGACCAGGCCATACAAAAACCACCCAGAGGCTTGCTAAAGCTCTGTTCCTACTGTTTCAAGAAGGGCATGTGAGTATAGAAAGGGCGTTTTGCCTTATGCACCCCTCTGAGCTGCTCACTAGAAGGCAGAAGTGAGCACCAGGAGATGAGATCATATTTCCTTATCTGCTAGAGATTGAGTCATACAAGATGCCCAGTGTAGAAGTCTTTTCTCCTACCCTAAAAATCTCAAATCCTCTTCTACTTTCTGGTAGGCACAGAGATGGCGAATGAGGGTCGTTTGGATTCAATGAAGCAGAAATATCCCTAGGAGCAGAAATCTGTGCTAGAGCCACCTTCTTGACCTGACTCTGCAGAGAAAAGCCTTGGGACTCGGGTCTACCTTAAATGGGCAGGAGAAAGCAGTGGAGAAAGTGACCACTGAAGGTCAAGGTCACAGATAGAAACCCGGAGATGAACCTTCATCCAACAGTGCTGCAAGGCCAAGCCTGTCGAGGGTCACCTGATAGAGATCTTGTATTTGAACCAGTGCCAGAACCAAGGCAGCCTGGAAGAACTGGAGTGGGTTTAATCCCCCTCAATGAGTCCCCACTGAAGCTATTGGGAAGGGCTCTCCCTATGCATTCATTGCTGGAGGATGGAGTGGAAATGGGACCCTGACATGGTGAAAGGGGCAGTGGCCAGGTGTCAGGGTTTGCAATGGACTTGTTAGCATGAACAAGTCCAGGTGAGCACGGGAAAGATGAACCAGAAGGGCTTGTTGCCCAGGATCACAGGAAAGAGCCTAGTGAGGCAGGACCCAGGAAGCTTTTAGCTGTAGAGTTTCCTCTCTCCCTGCAAGATGCCCTGAGCAACCCAACCAGCTCCATACCCAGGACTCCCGGACCCAGATCCTGGCTGCAGCTGCTCCATGAAGGTCCTCACTGCAGATAAGAAGAATCCGTCCCTTTGTTAGGCATGTACTTCACATCTGCCAAGAACTTGTCATAACACGATGATTTTTCCTAGCACCTGCTAGAACACTGTCACAATAAATGCACCTGTCTAAGATGTCGATAATTTGAGAGATGTTATGTGCCAGTGCACAAACACAGAGATGGGGTGGCACAAAGCCCTTGGGAGGTGCTTTGAGCCTGAGGGAGTGGGGACTGTAATGAGATATGGAATATGGGGCAAGAGGACTGCCTCTCCAATAAGCCAGGGCTTAGATGGGACTGACCGAGCTCCAACCCTATTGTTTTCCTTAGCTCAAATCTCCAACCCACTACTTCATCAGAAGTTCACTGCTGAGCCAACAGGATTGCATGCTACCCAATTAGGCCAAGGGAGACATTCCGAAAGGTAACAGTTATCCAGCCCCCCCCCATTTGTACTCCTCTTTACAGAACCTACAGAACATAAATGGGGTCTCCAAGAGCAGAATTAATAAAGCACAAGGCTTTGGGTTTTCCTTGACACCAATCAACACAGTTATAAACTAATATCTATGTGTCTCGCTGGTTTCCAAATGTTTCATTTGCAGAATACTTCAGTGAAAGGCAAAATGGCCAGGAGCTTTGTTTCTCCAACAAAGAAATTGCAAGGCAAAGTTTTCTGTGACTTAATGGCATGTGTTGACACAGACATTCATAAACACACAGCTTGACTAATTATATACAAAGTGTTCCTGAGCAATGGGGCATACTGTAAGTACTCAAGGGTAGCCTTTTGAGTGAAAATATGAAATAAAACAAAATGAATGGGTAGAATTGTTAAATGATAGTATCCGGGAACTGACCCAGCTGGCCAAGCTGACCTCTCCTAAGGGATTGCTTCTGAGGTCAAAAAGTTTCATGGGCCAACATTGGCATGCGTCCTGTGATTATAATTAGAATGAAAGTGGAGAGGGGAAAAAAAAGAGATCCAGAATAAGGTACAGGCTTGGGTCTTTAGCATGTCATTTAGCCTACAGTAACAAGGACAGATGTTTTCAAGTCCAACTCTGATTCAGCCAACTGTGAGTAATGGGACTGTCTATTTCATCTCTCTGTCTCTTAATTGACCTCGCTGTTTAATGGGCCAAACAGTATCTACTTTAGTAATTCATAGAAAATGTGATGTGCATTGTCCTGAAAAATAACATCGTGCAGACATGGGAGAAAAAAAAAAAAAAACCTCATCGCTATTCTCTTATTCCTTCGAACATGGCAACATGCATGATTCAACCCAGCCCCTTCTCAGTAGAAGACAGTAATGCTGCATGCATGGAGGAAAAGAGCCATCAAGAGTGGATACTCAACCTGCTGTTCCGCTGGCCCCATCTCTCAGTCTTCATTCCATGGATCCATTCACTCATAGTCAGTGTTCACTCACTGTGGTAGACAATGTGCTTTGCAAACAAAGCCAATCCCATTGTTCAGTTCCTTTCTTTTCAGGAACAAACCATTTGAAATGGAGCCACCACTCTTTGTCTTACTTGGAACACTGAGCAGAAAAGCCATTTGGAACTTCTGAAGAAAATAATTTAACGGGCACCCTTCTGTTCTTCATGCTCTCTTCCTCTGCCACAGCAAACCCCAGAACCTATGCAGAGTGAGTGAAATAATACCCATTCCCTTGTCTACCTGAATCCTGGGAGTGACATTAATGAACAGACAACATCAGAGACATAGGAAAAGACACGGACTGGATTTGGGTGGTTTAAACATCGTTATGGGGAGGGGAAGTATTTGTTTCTACACCATGCTCATATTTACCTGACAAATACATTTCACTTCACTTTTCATTTAGTTAACACATTTCTCAAGAGTTTCACAAAACTTGGGGCCCTCTAGATGAGAACCAGAATTGGGAATAGAACTAGTTCCTGTTCTTGCACAGATAAAAGTGGGGGACATAAGTTAATGGACATATTAGCAGGGGTGACACATATTATAAGGAACACAGGTGAAGAGGCTGGGATATAGCTACTTACTCTGGAGGTAGTGGTTAGTGGATGTCCTCTGAGAAGGTGACCTTTGACCAGGTGCTGAGGTCAAATGGTACTGCATGTGGCAAAAGCAGTCTGCAGACCAATGGGACTAGGTCAAAGTGAAAAGGCAAGATAGTAGAGGTCACCTCAGAATTAATGGCTGAGCAGGCCAACAATGGCTCATATCTGTCATTCTAGCTATTCAGGTGGCTGAGATCTGAGATTGGTAACTTGAAGATAGCCCCAGTAGGCTGTGGCTCAAGTGGTAGTGATAGTCCATGAGTTCAAAGCCCAGGGCTGGCAATAAGTAGATATACTGGTTGATGACTGAGAAAGTGAAAAGGTAAACCATAGCCCAAGAAAACATGTGTAACAAACAGCTCATATCCAGAGAATAAAAAGACTTCTTAGAAACCAACAAGAAAAGGACAATCTAACTTTCAGCAGTGGGAGGTTTACAATAGAAGATAATACAGCTGTGGTGTGCTGGTTCATGTCTGCAAGCCCTACCCCTTGGGAGGCAGAAGTGGGAAGGTCTTGGCTGAGCACAAGACTCAGTCACACACTAAAGGCAAAAGACTGTGAGGCATGGTTCAAATAGTAGAGAACAGTTAAATAGTGAAATGACACCCTGAGTTCAATCCCTAACATCACCAAAAGAGATACTTACATTGCTAATATGCCAGTAAAAGAGTCCTTCCTTATTATCCCTTGAGAAAGTGAAGATCGGAACCAGATCTTTCAAATAGCAGAATAGACTACTATATACTCTAAGAAAGGCTAAAAGAACCTGAAAGTATCACATTGGTAAGAATAGAACGTAAATAAAATTCTCATCCTTTGCCAGGAGAGGAGTGTTAAATCACATAGGGAAACTATTTGGCAATTCTAATAAAAGTGAACATATTCTTCTTACCAGACGTTTCATCCCCAGGTGTGCACCCAACAGAAATAGTGGGGTAACTGCACATAGCCCAAAGCCAAACACAAGAAGACAAATGTCAGTCAACTGAAAAACACGTAAGTTATTTGTGCTCTGGGCCTATAATACAATAACTCACAGAAACACAAAAGAATAAAATATTGAGATAACAAGGTCAATCTCAAAAATTATGTTGACTGAAAGAATCCAGACCAAAATAGAGTCTATACTCTGGGCTGGTGGGGTGAGCTCAATGGTCAAATGCTACTTTCTATGCTTAAGGCCTTGGATTTGAACTCTAGCACCAAAAGAAAAAAAAAGGAGAAAAGAATGATTCCAGGCAAACAGAGATTTGAATCATGGTGGTAAAGTCTGGTTACTGGCTACCAGAGAAGGAAGTGGGTATTTCCTGGAGGTAGAGTTAAGGAGTCCTGCTAGGTGACTGAAATATTCCTCACTTGTCTGGGTCATGGCTACTTGTATGTCAACCTTGGCAAAAGTCCTTCAAGCCTCCCACATGCATTTTCCTGCACGTGAAGCGGGACACACTTGGGAAGAACCAAAAAGAGAGAAGAGATCAAGTTAGCCATGCAGAAAAGAGCCAAATCTTCTAGAGGCTTACAGTTCATAGTAAGGACTTTGGGTTTCTTTCAAGAAAGGACAAGAAGCTTCTAGAAAGTTCCAAGTAGGACATCTATATGACCAGAATTATCTATGCATAATTATTATTTCTGTGTAGACATTGGTGAGGTCCAAGTGAGTTGAGCAAAGGGATATAAACAGTCGAACTGGTAGAGATAAAGTTGGCTCTGTCCCAGGTGGCAAAGGGAGATTGGGATCCTGGTTGAATGTTGTTAAAGCTGGGAAGGCAGAATTGGTGGTGAATGAATGAATGGGCAGGATAACAGAAGAGGCAGGGTCAAAGTCAGCTTTGACATGTGCACCTGGCAGCCTGTGCCTACCAGTCACTGAAATAGAGAAGACCAAAAATTTGATATTGAATGGGATGGGTTTGAGATGTTCATTAAATACCCAGTGAAGGGTTAGGCAGACTGTGAACAAATTGAGTTTAGATTGATAAGTGTAGCATGTATAAATAACCACAAATTCAATACACACCACACACACAAACACACACACACACACACACACACACACACACACACACACTTGCACATACTTTAGCCTAAATAAAACAAGAACCCCTTCCCTTTTATGTTATCCTTTAGTAGTGTTCATTGCAGCACTATTTACCATAGCAAAGCTATGGAACAAACCCAGATGCCCCTCAGTTGATGAGTGGATCAACAAGATGTGGTATTTATACACAATGGAATTCTATGCTGCTGTCAGAAAGAATGACATCACCCCGTTTGTAAGGAAATGGAAAGATTTAGAAAAAAACTATATTAAGTGAAGTAAGCCAGACTCAAAGGAACATAGGCCCTAGAGTCTCCCTCATTTGTCATAATCAGTAGAAACCTTGGGCTCTCCTAGCAGAGATTTACAATAGAACAAAATCTAGAGACATTAGGCCAAATAGTATGACACAAAATGTAAAGACCTCCAGGATAAGGGAAAAAAAGCCATCTAATGAATGACTGTTCTTCTTAATGTACTATGTTATCACTCATCTCTTTTGCCATCCCTTGGTTATCTCATATTGTTACAATATTTCACCTTGTTATCTGATGTATTTTATATGTGCTTAAATGGTTATTTGAAATTAGATAGGGAAGGGGGAAAATCCAGATAAGTGGGGGGGAGGGCGGGTGGGTAACGGGGACCATATCATGAGAAAGGGTTATCAATGTTTGTGAAGTTATGCACCTTTTATCTGGGGAATATAATGTAACCCTTCTATTAATCACAATAAAAAACTTTAATAAAAAGGATTAAAAAAAGAAAATTGTTTTCCTTATTTAAAACAATTTTAATCAGTTACATTTATATGATAGTGTTGACACCTCAACACAAACATGCATATAACATGTAATGAACAGTCATGTGACTGACATTTCCATGCCCTCAGAAATGCATCCTTTCTTTATGTTGGGGGCACTCAAAATCCTTCCTTCCTACTTGGCATTATCAAAATTAAATACACAACTCATTTTTGTGAACCCCAGTTACCTACTGTGCTACACAGAACATGAGAGGTGATTCCTTTAACCCAGCTGTGGTCCGTGATAGGGATTCGTAAAGGCCCCTCTTTAATCTCTTTCAGCTAATGGGGAGCCTAACATTTATTGGACTGAACATGCATGCTGCTGGTCTGGAAAACACAGCTCCCTGAAGTCAAGTCACAACACCCTTCTGGGCTTGGCCCTGCCCTGGTGTCACCCAGCTTGACACAACATGGAGACATTGTCCTATGGGCCTTCTGATCTCTGCTGACATGCATGTGGCTCTGTACCTCTGTGCCCACTGGGGAAATGGAGGCAGCCAGGCCCTCAGGTGTTACTTCTGTCAGAACCAGTCGCCTCCATGCCCTGTGTTGAATAATAGGTCATAAGGAACTCCAGCAAAGGGCTCGATTAAAAGAAAGGAAAGCCGTACTGACAACACTAAGCATTTGAGTTTCAGGCCTATCAGGAGGTTTTGGACAGGGGCATTAGAGTCAGACAGGCCAACTCCCCCATCCAAGCTCTGGAGGTTTTGGACAGGGGCATTAGAGTCAGACAGGCCAACTCCCCCATCCAAGCTCTGGAGGTTTTGGACAGGGGCATTAGAGTCAGACAGGCCAACTCCCCCATCCAAGCTCTGTGACCTTTTGCGATTTCTGCTTGGGAATATGGTAGAACATTGGTCAAGAGCAAATGAGACACAGGTGGAGCTGTCCATGGTTCCTGGGCTTCAGAATGAACACCCAGAAAAATTCTGTATCGTTTTCCTCTCTTCCCCCCCCCACCTCATTTCCTCAGCATGAGAGTGTGATCCCAATGTGTTAATATTAAGAAAACATCATTTCTCTTTTGGTTCTCATTGCCACTTTATTTTGGTTTTGATTGCTATTTTACTGAGGACACTGGCAACCTTACCCCATGCCAAGAAATGCCTGGAATTCCACGGTGTGTCCTTTGAGGCCCATAGAATACTGCCAAGCACAGGTTTGGGCTCTGACCCCAGTTCGTCATTCCAGGGAGCTACAGGAGGGCAGCATACTGAGGACTGCACATTCCTAGAGAGGGACAGACTCAGGGACAGGTCCAAGGTGCGTTCTTCTGAGACGGTGGCAGTGGGAGGTCCCCAAACCCAGGGATGGCTGTAAAGCCCCACACTGAGCCATCTCTCCTTTCTCTTATACTCTGTGTGATCCTTTCCATGCTCAAAGTAGATTGTGGTTTGTTTTACCTGAGAGGAAGATGAGACAAAACCACTTCCCTGCCTGCCATTTGCATTTTGTGCTATTAAGAGCTCTGGATTACCTTGTAGAAAATCCATCAAGACCTCCAGGGATACTTGGTGAAGAAATCAGATAGAGAGGCCATACAGAAAGGGAGAGGCGCCATCCAGCATCTCAATGGCGAAGACCCACACAAAACCAGCAGAAGAGCTGGCCGGCTGAACACAGGCAACTCACACAAGCATACCGACATCATAAAAAGGTGGCTGTTTTAGTGCATTGAGACGACAGATTTCTTCCCATCTTCCATTTTTCCATTATCTAAACAGCTGTGCAGGGCCGGAGAGAAAGCTCCTCTCCCACAGAGTGGCAGCCAGAGCACTTTCCTCCTTCCAGCTTTGACAGAAGTTTCATGATATCCTCCAGGAAGCAGTGATGGAGAGCCCTAAAACCTTCTGTTTCTTCTTTCCCTGAAGATTTCACTCCAGAGATCTAGGCCCTCTTTCTTCCTCAGCTGACAAATGGCAGACAATTTAACACCTGTAATGGGGTCCAGCAGGATTCTCCTAAGTCAACCTTCGCAATGATTACTTCACACAAGACAAATCCAAGTATGACATCATCTCTTCTCAAAATTATTTGGAAGGCATAGCTCCTTTTATGAGCTCATTCCAGATCACCTCAGGACAGGGAGGACTGAGAGACACCTGGATGGAGACCAATCTCAAAGGCGCTAAGGATATTTTGGTGCCTACCTGCTACTAATTAAAGATTTTCTCTAAATTCACTAATGCAATTCAGTTAAAAGAATCACATGACCCCCTAGGAGCTTTTTTGTCATTATATATTCTCTCAGACAATGAATACCAACATTAGCTATGGAGTGAGCTGTGAAGTATTTTCACACGCACATAGACTGCTGCCTCAAAACTGGTAGGAATTCTTGATCCCATCTGACTTATTACTGAAGGAACTGTTTCTGGGTAAGGCAGAGATAGCTATAGGAGGTTGGGAACTTTCTAGAAATGTTGCAGTCCCAGGCTATCAACAGCGTATGTAGGAACCTCCAGGATACAAAGTATACCTCTAAAATATTGAAGCTGGGTGCTGGTGGGTCTCATGGTAGTTACTCATGACTCAGATCCAAGGGTCACAGTTCAAAGCTAGTCCAGGCAGACAGGTCCACGAGACTCTTATTTCCAGTTAATCAGCAAAAAGCCAAAAGTGGAGCTGTGGTACAAGTGGTACGGTGAGAGAAAAAAAGCCTTGAGAGAAAAAAGGTAAAATGAGAGCACTAGGCCCTCTGTTTCAGTACAGACAGAAAAAGAAAAAGGAATAAATAGCATTTTAAAACAGCCATCCTGATCTGAAGTCCCCCCCCAAGCACACACACACACACACACACACACAGTGGTTTGTAAAAGATGCTCGATGTGGGGCTGTTGACTTGGACTTTCTCAGCATCAGAGGATGAAGCATCTTCCATAAAAATTGCAAGTGAGTATTGGGTGATTAGCCCAACCACGCTTCCTCTTTGTCCTAAGTGCATAGTTTGGAACATGAAGGTGTTCTGGGACTGTCACCCACCCTCAGAATGTAATGTTTTGTGGCTGTGGTGATTTGTGGCCCTGATCTCTTGGGAAAAGCTCGCTCACTCTGAATGAGCTCACGCTGAGCTTCTTCCAACACTGGACTGTCATGTGGCTGCCATGGGACCGGTGCCCCATAGTTCTGCACTGCTTTTCCTGGCATCCATTCCTTCCTCCCTCAAGGCCCCTCCTGCCTCATAGCTGAAGCCTTTGGGGGGCTACTATTCCATCCTGGAGACTCTGCCTCAACTCACAGGAGCTGAATCTCTGGGAATCCATGAAGTAGACTTGGGACCTGATGCTGATTCTTGGCCTCTGTCTAAGTGGACTGAATTCTTCAGAGCTCCTCCCCTGCCCCCATTCACCTGGCCACCTCCCCTCCCGAGGATCAAGCAGAGAGTGGGGCCTCACTTAAACTTACATTTGGTTTTAGCTTCATCCTCTTCTCCTTATGCTTCTCTTTTAAAGGCCGGCCTTTGTGACCTTATTTAACAGCAAGGGAACAGCACGGTTTGTGGAGAGCCATTCCCTCCCACCAGGCAATGTGCTCTTTAGGACCTCATCCTTGCTCTCTCACAGTTATTTATCTGCCTGACCTTTCCTTAGAGACCTTATCACAGAATGAAATTGGTTTTCTCTTGCAGTGTACCTCTGATTTACACTTGGGACCCACAGTCTGTGATGGGGTCCTGTTGAGCCAAGTGCCATCTACGTTGCTGTTGAGGAGGGTCCACTGCCAACCAAGGACCATTTGGGTAGGGAGCCAGGGAAGTGAGCGATGATTGTGGTGGAGGGATCGGAGTTAGGGAGGCAATGAGGCTTTAGGGCAGGCCCTGCCGAGGTGGGAAAATGCCTTGCAAGTTATCAAGTGAGCTGATAGCTTTGTGCCCAAGGATATGGTAATCTGCAGCAGGACAGGGTTGGGCACATCATGGTGACTCAAAGGCAAGGTGGCCACTTAATGAGGTACAAATCTTTGCCCTAGAGTTCCCACTGTCTGCTGCATCCCCTCCTTCTCCCAACACTGGAGTCCAGCTACTCAGGTGCAACACCATCTGCCTAACTCCAATGAAATGTGAAAGAGGAAAATTACCTAAGGCTGGGATTGTTAGGTAGACTTGGTCCCCATGAGATGCCACCCTTTGCTAAGTGGCTCCTGTAGGAAACGGGAGAGGGCAAGGGCTCTTCTCACCAGCTCCACAGTCAGGCCCTGGAAGACGGAATCTGGAGTCTGCTTTCTGAGCCATGCAATCTGGGCAGACAGAGTCCTTTACCTGCCTCTGGCTTAATATTCATATTTGTGAAAGGACACAATAAACCACCCTCATGAAGATGACAAGGAGAAGTCAGCAAATTTACACATCAGTAGTAGGGGTTCCATTTTGTTGATAAATAAATGAAGGCTGAGAGACCTCATGAGCAAGCTCTGGTGGCTCATACCTATAATCCTGTCATCCTAGCTACTCAGAGAAGGCTGAGCTTTGAGAATTGTGGTTCACTGCCAGTCTGGGAAGACAAATCTGAGAGACTCTCCTCTCCGATTAACCAAACGAAATGAAAACATGGCTCAAGTGGTAGATCACCAGCCTTGAGCAAAAAAGCCAAGTGAGAGCAACACACACACACGCACACACTGGAGAGACAGACAGAATACATGGAGCTATGTAGCTGAATCTGTTCATTACCTGCAATATTGGCATTTAAACAGAGAGCTCATGAGCTTACAATATCTTTCTGCCCTGCTCCAGCAAGAAATCTGGGACATTCTATTTTTATCATTTTATTATATTAAGGGACAATCTGTTCTTTAGGGTGATTAACAACTATTTAAGCACAGGCCCAGTAGGGACAGACATTACGAGTTCAAAAGAATAGCTTCCAATTAGCACCTTGTATAGTTTACCTGTGAATGGATGACTTTAAGAATATGTTCAGAAAGAAACCCTTCCTACCTCCATTTAGGTGAAATACTTCTTTTGAAAGTGTGTCTCTTCTATTAATTTGCTTAATAGACGTCTGACTTTGATTTTGAGCACAGGCCTTGCTCCAGGGACTTCAGATCTCACATTCTTTCCACGACAAGTGAGGTGTCATTAACAAGGACTAATTGTGGGAGGATGAGGCTGAGTTAGCAAGAAGTTAGAATCAAAAACCTGCAGCACCGCTTTGTCATTCTGAAACCATACAACAATTCAAAACTCACTCACAAGACTCATTCATCCATTTACTCATTCAGCCATCCTTGGGTTTCAGGAAGGGATGTGTGCCATCTAAAATTATCTTATTAACCACTTGAATGTAGATGAACAATTTTTAAATGCTTGAGGGGGCTGGAAAAATGAGCTCTTTTAGGCATTTGAAGCATTTCTATCCCAGTCTTCCTTACCTTATTAATTCATTTCACCGATCTTTTCTTGAGGCTGTAGGGAGAATTTTACTTGCATTTGTTTCTGAGCTAGCAAGGATTTGATTTCTATGTTTCCTTCCACTTATGTTTTCTGGTGGTTGTTTCTTGTCTTTGTTTCTGGTTGTTGTTGTTGGTATTTTTATTTTTACATCAGTACTGGAACCTGAAGCCTTGCATTCTTTATCTTTTCTGTTTGCATTAGGCTGCTTCTCTACCATTTGAACCACAGCCCCACTTCTACCTCAAAGCCAGCACCCTTCTCCTTTTCTATATCTCCCCTTGCATCTGGTCTTATCTTTCTGATGGTGAAACCCAAAGGGGAAAAAATGGGGGCCACATATCAGAGCTGAAAAATCTCCCTCTCTTCCCCCAACCACTTTTTTTCCTTTCAAAGAGTTCAATATGTTCTCTCTGACATCTGACTTCAAAGGAACCATTGGTGAGTGGTGGGTTTCCTTTCAGTGACTATGGCAAAGAAGGCAGGGTCTTGGGTCTTCAGCATTCATCTTGGTCCACTCTATCCAGACTCCACTACTCCACTACTCAATGACATCCCCCCAAGGGATGCTCAAAAGCCACAGAAAAGTTTGGGTGCCAGAACAAAGGAGTGAATGGGTTAGGTTGCCCAATAAATGAACCCACAGCAAGAGAGCACAGACACAGTATTTCTGTCTTTCTCTGGAAACCATCATGAATGCTCTGGATACAGGAAATGCCTGGCAGAGACTGAAGAGGGGGAAATGAAACCAGTTGTTAGTTACTCCTTTCTCAAGTGGGAGTAGAGTATGGGATTCTCTTGGCAGGAAACTCTTGTTTGCGGACCAGATATTGCCCCAGGCATGCTGCATATTACAGGGAAGGAAGACAACCCTTGGGAGTCGTGCACTGCAGTGGAACTGAGTGTTGGAGAGGCATTGTGTATCAGTTAGTATAGGGCCAATGGTGAGTCTCAAGATTCGTAACGTGGAGAAAGAAAGTCGCTCTTCTGCCTTGAGGCCCAGAAAGGAATCTCCCTTCTGCCCTTACCCATGCTAGAATTCTCTTGGGGCTGGTCAATAAGTCATTAGAAGTTGCTGAGAGATGATCGATGGGAGGGGAGGAGTGTGTACAGGACCCACCACCCTGACAACTTGAGGCTGAGGCTGAGGAAAGGAAAGCTGAGTGCAGAGAGTCTTTATACACTGGTCATCTTCCAAAAGCATTTGGACCCCAGGAATCCCAGATCCTTCAATGACAGTCTGTTTCTTCTTCTTCTCACATTTGGTTTGGAAAGGCTGGCCGCAGGGCACAGCACAGCCTAGGGATGTGACTCTGGCGCCATGATTCATTCCCCATTCTCAGGCTCACTCTCTGTCCTCCAGGACAGCGCTCCTCCTTTAGTCTTGGCAGAGGGCTTTGAATATGCTTTTTCTGAGATCATCACCACAGTGGGAAGGGAAAAAAACCGAATCTGTCACCTTTCCACCTCAGCAAAGGTCTCCACACAACGATGTTAAAAATAGCCCCTGACAGGGGGACAGTCACAAAGTGGATAGGAGGGTCTACAGGGAGCTATGGTGCCTAAGTCCATCCAGCTGAGAGGACTGGGTGAAGGGAACATTGGAACGTGGCTGACAGCTAAAGAAAAATGGTGATGCATAAACGATATGGTAAATGCATGGGGTCCGTAAATTTCAGTGAAGGACAACTTGGAAATAGTTTCAGATCACAAAAGCGTACATGCTCTTCATTCAGTAATTCTCCCCCCCTCCCAGGGAATATAGGCTCCAAAGGCCCGGTAGTGAGAAGTGTGTGGCTGTTCACTGTAACATTGATTATAAGATCATACGTGTTAGCCTGTTTACTGGTGGCTCATAACTATAAGCCAAGCTACTCAAGAGGCTGAGATTTGAAAGTCATGAGTAGAAGCTAGCCCAGGCAGAAAAGTCCATGAGACTTTTTTTATCCAATAAACTATTCAGAAAAAGCTGGAAGTGGCACTGTGGCTCAAGTGGTAGAGCATAAGCCTTGAGCACAAAGAGACTCAAGGACAGTACCCAGGCTAGGACCTGAGTTCAAACCCCAGAACTGGCGAAAGAAAGAAAGAAAGAAAGAAAGAAAGAAAGAAAGAAAGAAAGAAAGAAAGAAAGAAAGAAAGAAAGAAGAAGGAAAGAAAGAAAGAAAGAAAGAAAGAAAGAAAGAAAGAAAGAGAAGAAGAAGGAAGGAAGGAAGGAAGGAAGGAAGGAAGGAAGGAAGGAAGGAAGGAAGGAGGAAAGAAAGAAAGAAAGAAAGAAAGAAAGAGAAAGAAAGAAAGAAAAGCAGGAAGGAAGAAGAAAAGAAAAGAAGGAAGGAAGGAAGGAAGATCACAAATACAAAAATGATCAACAAATAGGAACATTGAATCCAGAGAACTCCTAGAAGAACAAAGCATCCAATACTTTCTGGATTCCAGCATTGAGTTAGGAGCCGGTCTATGTGCTGTAGGAATAAATGGCAGTGGAACCAGTCAAGAAGCTAAGTCCCTCAGTTTTTATTTTTTTTGTTTTGTTTTGTGGTGTTTTTTTTTTGGGGGGGGGGGTTGGTCATGGGGCTTCAACTCTGAGCCTGAGCGTTGTCCCTAAGATCTTCAGCTCAAGGCTACCGCATTACCCCTTGAGCCACAGCCCTACTTTCTGTTTTCTAGTGATTAATTAGAGACAAGAGTTTCATGTTCTTTAGTGCTAGGGTTGACTTTGAACTGAGATCCTCAGATGTCAGCCTCCTGAGTAGCTAGAATTTACAGGATAAGACTCTGCACCCAGCTAGTCCCTCAGTTTTTACATTCTGCTATTGAGACCTTCCCTTTGCATGGCTGATAGAGAACACTCTCCAGGACCTTTTTACTTTTCATTTTTTTGCTTTCATAAAAGTGAGGTAGAGGGGTTACAGTTACATAAGTCAGATAATAAATACATTTCTTTTTTTTGATTTTTGGGAGGGGGACAATGTCATCCCTTTCTTCACTCTCTTCCCAGCTTTCCTTTCCCATCTCCATCCACAAGTTGTATTGTCCATTTTCCACTGTTGCATTTGTTTAACTTTGTCTCTCCATTTCTGTGCCTTACCCCACCCTCCCAAAGACAGATAAAAGGACAAACAAGAGAAAAAAAAAAGAAAAAAGAAACAAAGAAAAAACAATAACTCTCGCTTCCATTTTCAATCTCCAGGCTCATTTACTCCATGCAAAGAGCCTAGTGCAGGCCCTAAGGCCTGTATGGATGTAGGGATTGAGCCCCCTTGGGAGGGCACCTGAAACACAGAGACACACCTGCTGTCTCCTAAAGGACAAAGGCTTTCTCTGCTTACCCTCTGAATTTCAAGTTAGTACTTGGAATATTTCAATTTGAATATCAAAAGGTAGCACAGAATGTTGTTGTGTTCCTTGATTTCCAACCCTGCGGATAAGAAGCAAGCTCAGTGCAAGAAAAGTGTTCTCTGAGAGTCTGGTCAACAGAATGTATCCCTCAGTGTTCTTCCTGGTCCGTGTGTGTGTGTGTGGTATGTGTGCCTGTGTGAACGCACACACATGTTAGCTCATCATTCGACCTTCTGTGCCTGCCACATTCTTTGCTTTATTACTGCAAATCCTGTGTCTGGAAATGAAGACTGTCGACTATCCTCCTGTTCTCCCAAGGAGAAAGAGATGGAGAAAGAGGGGAGTAGCAGTGGAGTGGGGGGGGGGGGGATTACCAGTATAACTTGCCTAGTGTCTCTCCTTCCTGTCACACGTATTGTAAAGACCCTTGAACATGGATTCTGTACTCAGTGTGTGATTAGTCTCTTTGAGCCTTAGTTTACTTCACCTGTAAGATGGGGTTAACAGTTTTTCCCCTGCCATTGCTAAGAGCCATTTGTCTACCCCTCCCCTCTGTACCCACCTGAGTTTCTGGAGCTCCTCAGAGTAGCGCTCTCTCTCTCTCTCTCTCTCTCTCTCTCTCTCTCTCCCCCCCTCTCCCCCCCCCCCTTCTCTCATATTTTAAGGCTGCCTGCCAAAATCTCAAACTGGTAAGATATAATTATCTTTCTACTCTTTCCCTGAACGTAAGAAAAGGACTACATCAGCAAAAGAATATGCACTTGGAACTGTGGTACCCACAGCCAGCGAGCTGTGGGCACTTCTCAGCATTGCTAGCACATTTCCCAGATCAGTTCATTGTCTCCTTCCCAGAGGGTATTCTCTCAATTCACCCTTGCAGGATAGTATTTGGGTTTGATTGTACTGAGAACATAGTAACAAGCAGAGGAGAAAAAAAAATCGGTCATCCTCCCTCCCCCTGTAGTACCAGATACCTCCCTCCTCCTTGGACTAAGTTCTTGACTTCCTGTTGTACAAGACAAGCAACTCTGAGCTTCCGTCTGAGGCTCTGTCTTCCAGTTCAACACCACAGCCCTTGTTACTTATTTCTCTGCATGAACTCCCACCCTGATGGCTCCCTTCCTTTTTCCTCACTCTTGGATCTCTGCCATCCTTCAGTAGATAAACTTGTTGGTTCAGTCTCATCTCATTTCCTACCCACCTCTCTTCCCCCGCTCACATTGTAAAAGGCTGAATTGCACCTTGCTAGAATTCAGTGTAGAAACACTAAAGCCCAGCATAGACTGCATTTGGACATTCAGGTTTTAAACATGGAATTAAGATGCCCCGGGAGTCTTTGCATGAACAACGTGATCAAAGGCAGGTCTATAGTATTTCCTAGCCACATGGGCTCCAAGCTGGGACTCCCTTTCACTACCTCACCTCTAACCATACCTTTCCTTGACTCCACATAAAGACGAGAGTCCAGTGCTCTGCTTGGGCCTACAGGAAAAGCTACATACAGGCACCCTCTGTGATCTTTGCCCATGGAAACCCAATCATTGGGCCTTCCATGCTTCCTTTCTTGCTTTTCCTCAAAACTTCCCACACGTGGTCCTGTGTGGACAGCTAGTTGCTATTCCATTGCCCAGACTGAGATACCTGTGTGGTTCTCTCCTCCTGTCTGCAGCTGGTGTCATCCAGATCTCAACTCCTAAGTGGTTCCTCTGCCAGTGGCTCATGCCTATAATCCTAGCTGCTCAAGGTGCTGAGGTCTGAGGGGGGCTGTCTGCAGCCAGCTTAGGCAGGAAAGTTCGTGAAACTTATGTCCATCTAACCACCAGAACACCAGAAGTGGAGCTGTGGCTCGAGTGGTAGAGTGCCAGCCTCAAACAAAACAACTCAGAGACAGGGTTCAAGCCTTCGTAGAGACACAGAAAAGAAGAAGACAAGAGAAAGAAGAGGAAAGGAGAGGAGAGGAGGGGAGAGAATGCCCTTAACTCTTTTCCCACTGGCTATGGCCTAGTTTTCTTCCCCTTGTTTTTCTCTACCAGGCATATTATTTTCTCTCCCTCATGTATTTTCATCTCTGGGAAAAGCTATGTTTCCTACCCCAGGTCACATAGCTGGCACAGCTCAGTGACTTTTTCTTCAGTGGACAAATGCACAGCGTCAAAGGCCCAGTCAGGCCCTTGGCAAACAGTCACAGTAGTATCAGTCCTGAGTTCTCTTCTGGGTAGCCTCCAGGGTTCAAATAACTTCAGATATAGTAGGTTCCTTTAAAGAGGCAATGAATGATCCCTTAAAGACTGGAGGAGAGAGAGAGAGAGAGAGAGAGAGAGAGAGAGAGAGAGAGAGAGAGAGAGAGAGAGAGAGAGAGAGAGAGAGAGAGAGAGAGATCCTACTGTGGAATGTCTGGGAAGAATGAAGATGATGTTCATGCATGCAAAGGACCAGTGGATTTTCGCTGGTGAAGAAGGGACTTCACTGCCCCTCTGTGAGCCACATCTGTTATCTACCTCCACCGCCGTTACCTCTGCCCCTCTCTAGGATCCCCCAGTGCTTCAATGAATGAACCTTGCTTGGAAGAAAAGCACCCTTCTTTCTTCTTCAAAACTTAAAGCTTACCCTTGTTCCTTGAATTTCTTTTAATAGGAATGAAATGAACAAATAAGTGAAAGAACCATTGGAGTCATTCTCATTCCAGTATGTGATTGTGCAGTCTGGGAATTGAGCCCCAGGTTCTGCTCACACTAGGGCAAACTACTGTTCCACTTGAGCCAAGCCCCCAGGTATGGTTAACTTCACTTGTATGTATGTGGTTCAGAATGTTGGGTTTTTTTTGGGGGGGGGTATTTCTTGAATCCTCAGCACCTGCTACCAGTAAAATAATGAAGGTAGATGGACAGTGCGGGATAAATGCTTGCTGGCTGAACGGATGGATGGAATCCTGCTCTCCTCTGGGTGTACTGGGCTGGGAGTTATACCAAGGCCACTGCATGGAATTTATCTTCCCTCCCACAATGAGAAAAAAGATTATGAAGCAGGAAATCATCCTTCTGTCTCCGAGGAAAGTGAGGTCTTCGTGGGGTCAGCTCAGTGCTGGAGGCAGTGATAAAGCTTGCCTGGCTGTAATTCCCACCCTGTGAAATTATTAAAAATCCTGTATTTTATCATGCAGATATTTGGGAAGGAAATACATTTTCTATTGCTTCTGACCTTTACGTTCCTATCCAAAACTCGAGCTGCTCCATCATCTGCTCTGTGCTCAACAGCCAGGGTCCAGGACGCCCCCGCCTACAAGTCCTGGGCCAGTTCCAGAGGGACAGTGAAGCTCTCAGGTATCTGTGTCCTATGCTGCCAAAGTGGTCTTAGTTGACTCTGTAATCAAGCTGTGCTTCTGTGGTGATTCACTGACTCTATTTTGTTTCGTTTTTACAATGTTTTTTTTTTATTACCAAGGCAATACAAGTGTGTTGTAAAAAGTCAAATAATAGAGAACAATACGAAGAAAAGTTTACTAGCCTTCCTGTTTTCTTACAATTGTACTTATTTAACCAAGATCATTAGGAAATGAGCTTTTCAACTTTCCTTGTGCTTGCGTAAACACACCTAAGGAGGCAAGAGTGATTCATGAGAGAAGGTTGGTGCCCCCAGTGGAATTCAGCTGTAAGCTAACAAACACTGAGACTTGCTTTGTTTCACTGAGACATAGAAATGACCAGCTAATTAGCACACATGGACTGAATATGTCTTAAAAAGAAATAAACACTGCCCATGGCTCGTGCTGGTAATCACCTATCTACTCAGGAGTCAGGGATCTGAAGATTGCTGTTTGTAGCCAGCTCAAGCAGGAAACTCTCTGAGAGTCATCTCCAGTGAATCACCAAAAAGCCAGAAGTGGAGTCATGACTCAAGTTGTAGACTGTCAATCTTGAGCAAAATGCTTAGGTTCAGAACCCAGGCACTGAGTTCAAATCTTAGACTAGCACATAAAGTAAAATAAAAATAAATATTAAAAGTAAACAATCCGGACCGGGAGTTTGGCCTAGTGGTTAAAGTGCTTGCCTAGCATGCATGAAGACCTGGGTTCGATTCCTCAGTACCACATACATAGAAAAAAGCCGGAAGTGGTGCTGAGGCTCAAGTGGTAGAGTTCTAGCCTTGAGAAAGTCCAAGGACAGTGCTCAGGCCCTGAGCTCAAGCCCAGGACTGGCAAAAAAAAAAAAAAAAGGAAACAATCCTATCAGAATACCTTCTCAAAGCAAAGTTCTCACTGTAAGGTATGCTCTTAGTTTATTCTGTTAATCCAGGACCATGTGTTCGAACCACATACTGTGACTCCTTATGTTTAGGTACAGTGGCAGGGGGAAGGGTGAGTTGGTCATGGAGCTTGAACTCAGGGCCAGGATGTTGTCTGTCCCTGAGCTCTTTCTCTACCACTTTGGCACACAGCTCCACTTTTGGTTTTCTGGTGGTTAATATCTCATGGACGTTCCTGAGCTCTCAGCAATTGGTTCATAAAATGCACATAAGTCCCAGTCAGACCAACAAGCAACTGGTGAGTAGACATTTGCCAGAATTTTCCACTGTGAGTCAACTGAGTATGACAAAGGACCCCACCTCTCCAGCCCCTCGTACACTTGGCCGAGAGCAAAACTACAGTGAATCAAATAGGGAATGTGGACCTGAACTGCTGACATGCGCTAACAGCTCACTGCTTCACGGTAATTCCACCTACATACAACAACAAGAAAACACCCCATCTAACAAACAGAGACAATTCACCTCAAGACTGAAAGGAAGGGGTTGCCATTCTGTGGCAAACCACTCAGTCCTTCTCAAGCCATCAGCAAGATGAGGGTTTACGGGCGATCTGTTTAAACTCATCCCCACACCTGAGTTCCTTCCCGTACCTTAAATATCACCCCTGACAATGGAGAGCTCACCACTCCACACAGACAACCTGCCCCTGCTCAGGATTGCTTCAGTCCTCAGAGAGTTATCCATATTGCTTGGGGCAGACACTGTTAGTTCTGCATGCCATCCATCCAGGCCCCTTTACAGTCCCACAGTCTACCAGAAGTCACCACACCCATATCATCTGGTCTGCCCTTGTGCTTCCGGAATGTAATTATCCCATTGACAAAGAGGCACTTGAAACAGAAATACCCAGCTCCCAGCACTCAGATGGGATGCTTTGAACCCATTCTGAGAGCTCTTCTGCAGCAAGAATAACCCTGGGTCACTCCCCAGTGGTATATTTTGCCCATCCTATGTCCTTTCTTCTTTTAGAATTTTTCTGCTTCCTGACCACCACGAGGTAAGTGAGTTTGTTCTACCTTGTGCTCCCACCATGATGATTCTGCTTTAACATTGCCCAGAAGTGATTGAGTCCATTGACTAAATGTCTCTGAAAGAGGGAGCCCAAATAAACTTTTTCTCTTGCAAGCTAATTTTCTCAGGTATGTTGCCACACTGATACAACAAAGCTGACAAACACAATATCCTAAGCCCATCAGAGCCATTTTATCCTGCTTTGTCCATATCTAAGGTGGGAAAAATAATCTCATTTCTGGCAAAACACCACAAAATTGGCAGGATGATCACACAGCACGATGATTGATTCAAAGAGACTAGAACTACCTGAGATGAAATATTTCATGTCTTAAAACAGACAACAAGGAGCACCTAAAAGGTTAGACAGATTTCGAAGTTCACCCAGTGAATGAACACATAGACTTGAGACTGTGTCAGAAAAGAACAGGTTCTAAATGTATGATTCTGTTTATGTGTCTATTCCTGGAATGGATACAGGAGGAGAATATGCCTTGAGAACCAGGGTGCTCTAAAGGGTGAAGGCAATGATAGGTGATATGAAGCCAGGAACATCTGGATTCATGTCTGGGTTGTCAGATAGATCTCCCATGCCTTAGTTCTTGTACATAACACCCTGGGGAGAGTAGATTGGGAAGACGGTATAGCCATCACTATAAAACACTTAACAAGGATGACAGCCATTCACAACTTTCTTCTTCCTTTTCCTCCTCCTCCTCCCCCTCCTCCTCCTCTTCCTCCCCCCTCCTCCGCCTTCTCCCCCTCCTCCTCTTCCTCCTCCTCCCTGTTCTCCTTTTTGCTCATTCTGGGGCTTGGCTGGCACTGTCTCTGAGCTACTTTTACCCAAGACTAGAACTCTACCACTTGAGCCACAGCCCCACTTCCAACATTTTCTGAGTAGTTTATTGGAGATAAGAGCCTCGCAGATTTCCCTGCCTGGGCTAGCTTCAAACTGAGATCCTCAGATCTCAGCATCCTGAGTAGCTAGGATTATAGCCAAGAGCCACTGGTGCTGGGCTTCATGTATTGAGTGCACAGTGTGTGGCAGTCAAGAGAAGAGTAGTTGAAGAAAGTTTACTCAAAGTGTACCGAATCTCCATCTGCTAAGCGGCGTCCCAGAGCTGCAGAAGTCAGAAGCTGCATAGGATCGCGTCTACTCACCAGGAGCTCCTGGGGGCATCTGCCAATGGGACAATGTGCATTGTCTGATGCACAAGGTACCACTATGACCAGAACTCCAGGCTAGGAAAGGGGAAAAGACACATGTGACACAGCCCCATGAACAGGATAGGAAATGAAAGAAAATATAAATAACAACAATCATCAAAGCCCAGAGCCAGAGGGAAATAAAAACAGAGTCTCAAGATGGCTGCTAAGGTCAACTTTAGCTTTTAAGAGTAGACTGGAAGAGGAAGAGACAGGAAAGCTCAGTATGTCTGATGAAGATGGGGAACTCTGACACGGGAACATCTAAACTCTGTGGCATTTAATTTGGCTTTACCAAGAGTTACTAACAAGGAAGATGGGAAAGGTGAGCTTCAGAGAAGGATGAGGACCCTGCAGGAAGGACTTCCTTGGAGACACAGCCACACATGACCTAGATTCTACAAGGAGGGCCTGTGGGGATTGGTGCTGGACATAAGCACACAGCCCCTAACCACTTACCTTTCTAAGCCTCTGTGAACATTTCTGAACATCTAGCCACACTGCTACTATTAAGAGTGTTGTGAAGAGACTCATACCTTGCTGCCTGAATTAAGATCACGCCTGCTCTCCAAGAAGACCCCCTATGTGCTGCAACTTCCCAGGACAGTTCTGGGTGCTGATTACCAGAGACCATGCTTGCGTAAGTTTTCACAGGAAGTCTTGAGAGTATATGGTTGTGGAAGGGCATTCCAAGGACACAAGGGTGGTTGAGAGACAGCCACTGCCCAAAGTCCCAAAACTCTAAGTTTCCTTTATTTTCCCCTGTATTTCCTGGGTTCCCCACATTAGGTCACAAAAGCCTAGTAGGTAAGGAAAGCCTTTTTCTTCTTGGAATCAAGACATCTGCTCTAATTTCTGGCTCCTTTGCTTGCTGTCTGCACTGCATTGTCTGTCTCTAAGTGCCATGTTCCTCCTCTGTGAAGCAGGGACCTCCTGGTCATTGTGCCTGCCACTTAGGGATGGTAGGAAGAGGCAGTTGGATGAAGGTGAAGGGTAAGTTGACATTGGGATGCTTCTAACTGGGTGGCCCTGCTGTTTGCACCTCTTTCTGGTTGATCTGCCAAATTCAGTGTAGGGAATATTCAAACATCAGTGTCCCTTAGACATCTTGAGAGGACATAAAGATCGGAGTGCTGGTGCAGGGTGACAGAGAGCTCCTTGGAACTCCGCATAGAGCACCTAGCAAACATTTTTGCACATTGCTTGTAGCCAGAGTTATCCATCTCAGCTTCTAAACTGTTTGTGTTTGCCATTGATAACGCTGACAATGACAGACAATGCAATTTTCTCCATCTCTGCTCAAACGCAACAGCCACAAGCCCAAAACCAGAGCCAGCATTGCCCCAGCTGAGGCAGGCAGTGGCATTGATTCTTACTAATTTTCAGACAGCCTTGCGGCCCCTACCCAGTGCCCTGCCAGGGTTTAGAATAAGGAATGTGTGAGCTGATTGATAGAAATGAGCTGAGCCAAGACTCACTCCTCAGTTTGGTAGCCTGGTGAGTGGCTTGTGCCTACCTAGAGCCTGTGGAGTGAGAGAGAGTGTTAGGATTTCCCACTCCATCACAGGGAAGGGACAGAGCTCGGAAAACTGGTCATGAAAGGACACTGAGACTACTCGGGTAGCCAGCAGATCATTAAGTGCCACAGGAATAGGAACCTGAATACAGAATTTGTTCAAGCATGGATGGAAACGATGTCAAGACAACTGGTAGATCAAGATGCTATAATGGTGTCAAGACAACTGGTAGACCAAGATGCTATAATGGTGTCAGGACAACTGGTAGACAAGGACAACTGGTAGATAAGGATGCTAGAGGTATTCAGAGCAATCTGAATACAGAAATCAAAATGGAACTTGGCTCTTCTGTTTGGCTGGGCCTCAACCCTTCATCCCTAACTCTTCCCCACCTACCTCTTCCCTATGCATAGACTTCTCCAAACACCAGCTCGCTCGCGCTCTCCCTCTCTCTCTCTCTCTCACCAGCCTGTGCTGGTATGGGTCACACACATCTGATGGCGTGAGTGTGTTCTATAAGGCCTCCTACAGCTGCAGTCTTAGGAGTCTGTTGCCCTGTGGGACAGGGTACCAATCCAGCACCACTCCATTCATCTCTAGGTCCTTGCTGCACCTCACCTAATCCTGAGAGCTCTGTCTGCCACACTCACGCCACTTCCCACTGCACTGTCAGGACTCATCACCCCTTCCCCCAGATCCCTGCCATTCCCATCATTCTCCCTGTGGACCCTACAGAATATGAGGTTTGTGCAGGTTCTACGGTCAGGCAGGGAATAATTTCCCCAAGGCCTCCGACTTGAGAATACCATACTTCCCTGCACCCCATCCCCATCACCTCCTCATTTCTGCATGGTTCTCAGGATGCCCTTTTTGATCTCCCATGCCAGCCTCAGGGAGCCCTGGCTACATGAGTGACGATCACAGCCCAACCCCCGCCATCTTCAGGTTACTTTTGTTTTTCAGCAAATGAGTCAGGGCTGAGTTTCTGGAGAAGCTAGGCATTCTGTGTTCTTGGGTGGCTAAAGCCATTCCCACTTCAGGGAAGTTGAGGTTTAGGAAAGTTAAGTGACTTGCAAGGCTCCCACACTTTGAGCTGCCTTTGTCTAAACTTCACAATCCATCCTCTGATGGCCAAGCTCTGTGGGCAGCCCTTTTTCTATTGCCCTTTTTCTAGCTGCCCCTCACTTCTGGGTTGCTTTGGCCTCCTCCTGCCTCCCTATACCTCAGCCTGATACTCCCCTTAGGCTTCTCCCACTCACACCCTGCCCAGTCCTCACACCTGGTTCCTTCCCACTGTCCCTAAGCACAGGGGCCCTGCCCTGCATCCTGAGCAGTCCCTAGAAACTCCTTGGCCTCAGGAGAAGACACAAGATGCAGCCCTATAGCTCTCATGGCACTGTTGACAGCACCACACTCCCGAGGAAGAAAAGGTTTAAAATAAAAACAGAGCCTCCCTGATGAGGAAAAGGAAAACAGAAGACATGAACCCTAATTCCCCAATGCACCTGTAAGTGGGGTAGGGACTGGCAGGACCTGTCCCCTCCATCACCCACATACCACTCCATCCCCTTTCTGTTTAATAAGACAAGCCAGTCCTGCAGGTCCCTCCCAAGACCCACTCCCAGGACCCCGACAAGTGGAAGAGGCCTGCTGATCTGAGTTGCCTTCTGTTTCCAAGACTCAAGGATGACAGAATAGAAGGGTTGTTTTTTTAAAAATTATTATTATTATGTCCTTGTCTTCCTGTGTAGGTCTCTTAAGTGATTAGTGCAATACTCTGTACACAATAGAGTTTTAATTAATATTTGTGGAATGCATAAATGATGAGCCACCATGGAGCTCTCTGGGGGGAGGAGGAGCTAGAGCCCTGCACGACGGCAGCCATCTTCTGCTAGCATGGCCACTCTCTCTGTTCTAGGGGAAGCAGGCCAGGTCGTGTGTGGCACTGTGGCTCAGCAAGGGCTGAGAGTGGCCCTGGGCCTAACCTGGGAAACTCCAGAAACCTGCTTCCCTGCCAAGCCATGAGGAGGAAGGCAAGCTGGTTTTTGAGGCTCCAAACTTCCTTCCTTTACATTGTGGGCAGGTGAGAGGTGGAGGGAAAAAGGGTGATGGTGACCTGAGAGAGACTTGGTGTAGAACTGGAGAGCTGGCCTGCCCTGCGGTTCTGTCACTCCACGTGGTGGAGATTTAATTACATTGAAAGCACTCACCTTTCCTCCTGGCATATCATAGAATGGTTCTTGCACTGAATCACCTCCCCTTTTCTTCCCCTTGAACAAAACACACCTTCTGTATCTAGAAGAGAGCCTGAGACCAAGGCCAGAAGACACAAGACTCCTCAGTCAAAATAACATCACTGCAGGGCACCAGTGGCTGACACCTGTAACTCTAGCTACTCAGGAGTCTAAGATCTGAGGTCCAAGTTCAAAGCCAGCCCTGACAAGAAAGTCCTTGAGACTCAGATCTCCAATTAACCACCAGAAAAGTGGAATTGGCTCCATGACTCAAAGTGGTAGAGTGCTAGCATTGAACTGAAGTGCCCAGAATTCAAGATCCACCCCCCTCAAAAAAAAGTAAGGAAATAAATAAATGGCATAGTTCTACCATCTGCCTCTATCTGTTCAGGCCCAAAATTCAAGATCCACTCCCCCCCCCAAAAAAAGGTAAGGAAATAAATAACATTGCTCTCCCATCTGCTTCTATCTGTTCTGTCTGATTTCAGTTTTGCTTCTTAATATTCAAAAGGACCCCAGTTTTAAGAGGAGGTAGAGAAGGGCGTGTGCCATCCCATCCCCCCAGCCAGGCTGAAAGAGTCTCGGCTGCCCAGAATAAAACCTGTTGGATTGCTGAGTTTGTCTTTTCTACTCATATGTGTATATGGATTCCTTGGCTTCCTGGCCTTGCTCTGCCAGCTGCCTCCACTCTCAGCATAGCCCAACTTCTTTCTTTCTCAAGGTGCACTAGCTCCCTTCCCCTCCAATCTCCACTCTACTAAGGGAACATCACTCCCCAACCAAGGAGCACCAAGTTGCTTTGCAAAAGAGAGAAGCCCTTCAGACAAGGGAAGGGTCTTCCCCAGGGATACCCCTCTCCCTTCTGCAGATCCGAAAGAAAAATGCCTGTTTCCATGAAGCATCCTGAGTGGACCACAGCCATGGGGCACACCTGGGGCTTCCCACTCACCCATCTCTATGACTTTCCCATACTCTGGGCTGGAGCTCAAGGTCAAGCAGTGACCAGGCAGACCATTAGTAACTTGAGGGAGGAATGGATGATTAGGTTTCTTTTACAGACTACCTGGCAATTGTTCAGTAGATAGAGATAAAGAGTGGCGGAGGTTATGGCTCTAAGCTGGTGTCCCACATGGTGTTTTTATTGTTCCCATAGCACGTTGGGCTTCTTCTCAAATGCTTCTTTTTCTTGCTCAGACATCTCTTCTTCCCACAATGCCCTGGGTGCCCTCCCCACCAAAGAAAAGAACCAGGGTGGCAGACTTGTCATGTGCCATCAAGCAATCAATGTCAAGCCAAAGGGAGGAGCCTGATATTAGCAGTCCTGGGGCCGGGGTGAGGGGCTTTCTAGTCACCCCTCAACTGGAGTTTACAGACCCCTTCCAGACCCAAACTCTAGGAACTTCACATGTCAAATCTGCCCACTTGTCATCTATGGTCAAATAAAAGAACATGATGAAGGAGAGTTTGTGCAATAAGGAAACTCAGCCCCAAGAAACAGAGAAGCCACCACTTAAGAGGCCAAATTGTAAGTCTATATTGGAGAGCTGGTGGACTGCTGGAAGGTTCATGTCTCAAACACCAGCAGCCCCTGAATACAGTCACTGCAAAGCTTATATAGCCACAAAACCACACGAGCTGTGTGGAATCAAACCAGCCAAAGTGTTAGACGTGAGCAAAGCAAATCAGATGAGGGCACTTAAACCCAATAGAAAAGCAAACCACCTAGAAAGAAATGAGGGAAAATCAAGGGCCAATTATGTAGGGGACGCATAGGCCCAGTCTCCTTATTTTATTTGCACCTTAGTAGCCTTTTCAGCCATGGTTAGGATACAAACAAGAGCTTGTTGCCTAAACAGTCAGGAAAGGGGAGATGGCAGTTAGAGATCGTCTTAATGAAAGAGTCCCATTCTTAGGCTGAGCCAGACCTAAGTCCTAGGTTTGAGAAGGGGTGTGAAGTCATTGTCATAGTCCAGGGTAAAGGTGCCACCAGAGGCTGTGGGGGCCCCAGAAGGGTGAGACTGATGGATCAATGGTAAATCCGGTTCTTACTAAGATCCCAAAGCAAGCCATAGCAAATGACTTGCACATGTAAAACAGGTGCAAAGATAACAAACTTTCTAGTGTGTGTGTGTGTGTGTGTGTGTGTGTGTGCTTTTAAGTCAATTGGTGGCCTCAACAGAAGTGTCTCCTCCCCAGTTAATGACTCCAAGATGACTTAGTGACCAGAGCCTGCCATCACCTCCCGCCCCCAACCCTGCACACAGTGCTTGAAGAAAGCCAGACACAAGCGGATTTTATATAAAATATAAAATCTGATCTGAGTTCTGTGAGTATCTAACAGGAGCTTTCTACAGGTTAATCTTCCCACCTCAAGCCTAAGGCCGTTGGGGTATGGGGGGGGGGGTGATTCATCTTCCTAATAAAACACATCCATCCAGCTTCTAGAGGAAACAGATTGGTAAACTCCCCCAGGGCTAGACTAGAGAAATAAAGTAATAATGTTATCAGTCTTTACAGGGCTATTTAAATACAGCTTGGATTGCTGGGGAGATGAAAGGGGGCTCCTTTTGTTATGAAAATGAAGGGAATGCTGGGAGGGTAGAGTTTGTGTTTTGATATGTTAATAAGCTTGGAAGCTACCCAGGGTGGAGACTGCCTAGGGATGCCTGAGTTGCCCTGCATATTTATTGGTGCTGTTTAATTTAACAGCTAGGCTACAGGAGAGCTGCAATCGGGATTGTGTAAAGATAATTACAGCCCTATTATTAATCTGGTGCCTGCAGGAGATGGCTTGCTAGCTTGCTGTTTCCTGTAGAGCAGCTGCCAGCCTGATACCAAAAAAAAATCCAGTGTGGTCTTATTCTGCCATCTAGTGGCCATGTCCAAAATTGCTTGGAGAAAAAAGTATTCAGAAATTCTTTTAAAATGATGCAACCATCTTCTAGAAGCAATAGAAATTGCTGCCCTTCTGAAAAGATAAGATAAGAAATGATTTTTTTAAATAAAATGACCACTTTGCCTTCTTTACTGATGCTGAATTTTAGGTCTGATAGAGGAAGCTGTTCAAAGGCACAAGTTTTGACTGAAATTGATTTTCTTTATATTCCAAATGTATTGACTTTCAAAGAAAAAAAAATACTGAACCCATCTATAAGTGCAATTATCCCCACCCCTTGCTTTCCATCCTTTCTGTATTTTTTATGTTGCTTGGATTTAGTTTTTGTCATCTTTGAAAGTAAGATCCTGAGGTCCTTTGGTTTTAGTTCCCCCTGGTTCTTTTTTTTTTTTTTTTTGCCAGTCCTGGGCTTAGACTCAGGGCCTGAGCACTGTCCTTGGGTTTTCTTTCTCAAGGTTAGTGCTCTACCACTTGAGCCACAGCACCACTTCTGGCTTTTTTCTATGTATGTGGTACCGAGGAATTGAACCTGGGTCTTCGTGCATGCTAGGCAAGCACTCTTACCATTAGGCCAAACTCCTGGCCCCTCCCCTGGTTCTTATATAGAATGAATTTGAGAGAGCCCAGATGCCCTGTCCTAAAGAGGCAAGGCCGAGGGGCTTGAACTCAGCAAGGGCACTATGCCTGAGATTGTACAGTCAAAAGTTAGTGCTCTATCACTTGAGCCACAACCCCACTTCTGGCTCTTTGGTGGTTAATTAGAGATAAGAGTCCTCAGGCTCTTGCTCAGGCTGGCTTCAAGCCACAGTCCTTAGATCCCAGCCTCCTGAGCAGCTAGGATTGCATATGAGCCACCAATAGCCAGCAAAGAATAGTTAGTTTTGCAAGAGCCATGCCTACTGCCCTATTGAGGCTACAGGCTTGGTGGGTGGCTTTTCTGATGGATGGCCCTTTCAAGCAGAAAAATGCCAAAATCAAGATTAAGCAAAAGTTTCATTTTTCCTTCTTATTTTTCAAAGGAAATGAAAGTGAACCAATTGCATAACCCAGCTTCACTTTTTATAACCCCCTCCTTTTCCTTTTGAATATTCTCCCACCCTCTCACACATTCAAAACTTTCATCAGGCAAAAAGAAAAAAATTAGAAAGGCCTGACAGAGAATGAAAACATAAGCCACAGTCTGGGAGAAAATACTTACAAAACAGGTAGCTAATAAAGACCTTGTATCCAAAGTTTACAAAGAACTCTAAATTAAACAACAATAGACAACCTCATTAAAAATGACCAAATTATAGCAGCAGATAGGTCACCAAAGAAAATATAAATGTTTTTAGGCTTATCCATGTATTTTCATGACCTCAATGCATATTTCTTTTGTCACCACTGAATAATAATAGTGCATGGTATAGAACTCTACAGGTGGCAGATAAGCAAATGAAAACATGTTCCACATCATGTGGTTAGAGAATTGCAAATTTTAACCATGAAGTACCACTAGATAATGATCAAAATGATGGCCCAAATTTAAAACATTGATGATTTCATATTCTGCTTAGGACATAAATCATCAGAACTTCCATTTATTGCTGGTAGCAATGCGAAATAGCATAGCTGCAATTTGCTGATTTCTTACTAAACTAAAACATTCTTAATCTCATAGCCCAGCCATCAGTCTAGATCTGTCCCCTAATGGGCTGAAAACTTAGTTCTACCTAAAAACCTATATCCTAATATTACAGAATTTTGGTTCACAGTTTCCCTAAAAACTGGAAGCAGCAGAGCAACCAAAATGTCCTTGAACAGCTGAATGGATGTATCAACTGTGGTATACCCATGCAATGTAATCTTTATTCAGAGATGCTAACAAATAAGCTGCTGAGCCATGAAACAAAAGAAAAAAAATAGGCAAACCCTAAATGCATATTGCTATGTGGAAGAAACCAGTTTGGAAAAGGTATGAACTATGTGATCCCAAGTATGACATTGTGGAAAAAGGGGAAAAAATAAAGAGATAGTTAAAACATAGGTGGCTTCTAGAGTCTGGAGGAGGAAGTAGAAATGAGGAAATGATGTATTGGCAGAGACAGGCAGGGAAATGATTCTTAGTGGATCTGCAATGAGGAGCGCGTGTAATTTTGGATATTTGTAGCCAGGAATAAACCCTTACATAATCTGTAGACTCTAGTGAGTAATAACGTATCCATCTGGTGTCAATATCGTTATTAAACTTGTAACACATACAACAAAGCAATTCACTATCTTTCTTTTACTTTTATGGAGTGTCTCCATATATAACCCAAACTGGTTGAAGCTGTAGCCTCCTGCCTCAGCTTTCTGGGTGCTAGGATTATAGGCATTTACTAGCATGTCCGGCTACAATGTAAGGTCTTAGTTGGTAGAAGGGAATAACTGTCCACTTTAGAGAAGTTTTAAGTCTGTGAGACTCTTATATCTAATGACGAAATATAAAGCCAGATGTGGAGCTGTGGCACAAGCGGTAGAGCACCAGCCCGGAGCAAAAAAGCCAAGCAAGGGTATTATGTTCAAGCTCCAGTATAAGCATAAAAAATAAAGGGGAAGGGCCAACAGACTGCAATCCTAGCTACTCAGGAGGCTGACATGTGAGGATAGTGGTTCAAAGCCAGCCTGGGCAGGAAAGTCCCCATGAGACTCTTATCTTCAATTAACCACTCACAAATTGGAAGTGGTAATGTGGCTCAAGTGATAAAACACTAGCCTTGAGCACTAAGACAGGGAGAGCCTAGGCCTGGAGGTTAAGTCCTTCAATGGACAAACAAAAAGGGGGAGGGAAGGGGGAATTAAATACTCTGTCAAGTCTTTCCTTGCACGTAATAAATGACATGAAACAATGGAGTCCATGTTAGGACAAGATCTGTGCCCTTGCTTTAGTTACTGGTAGAATTTGGGACTTAGGGTTAGTAAGTCACAAACCACAACACTGTGGGTTGAGGGAGAAAGTTTTGATTCAGTGACAGGTAGGTCGTCTTAATCCTAAGCTTGTGTGTGGGAACAGACATACACATATGGACACACATGTGGGTGTAACATCTGTGAAGCATGATACCGGTCCTTAACACAATTGTATAAATGTGGACTACTTTATTAGGTAGTGGGATAATGATGCTTGATGTGAGCGATTTTGATTTGGGATGAAATTCACATAGTTACTATTTCCTGAGACATAGTAGTGTTTGAACATTTCATGTAAAATTTATAGTCCTTTTTTTTCTGCTAAGAATTTCTTTAATTCTTTTATTGGCTGTCTTCAGCTCCACCTGTCTCTACAGAGCAGTTCATCCAAATTGGAAGGAATTAAAAACCACAACAACTCAGGGAAAAATCTGTCTCATTTGACATGACTTCCAATAAAACACACATTACATAGAAATATTGATGATCACAAGACAATTAGTGATTTTGCTGGCATTCAAGCAAGCAGAAATATATTTCATAGACTAAGCGTGTGATGTTTATAAAACAATGTTTTTACTTTATCATCCATCCAATTGTCAACAGAACATAGGAGCATATGCGGTAAAAACGGAATTCAATCACCTGTGATATTTGGCTTCTTTTCAGTCATAAAACCACAGCCAAAGCCAGGTGCTGGTGTCTCATGCCTATTATCCTACTTATTCAAAAGGATGAGATTGAAAGCCCACCCAGGCAGGAAAAGCTCTGAGACTCTTTTGTCCAATTAATCATCTGAAAAGCTGGAAGCAGAGTGCGGCTTCAGCCACAGAGTTTCAGCCTTGAGCAGAAAAGTTTAGAGACAGCACCCAGGCCCTGAGTTTAAGTCTTGAAACTGGCACACCACACACACACACATGCTATAATAATAATAATAATAATAATAATAATAATAATAATAATAAATTTGAAGGTCACTAAGTGGAACTTGAAAGGGTATAATTGTGGCACTTTCTGGCCACCCTTACTTTACCAACTCTTTCTTTTCTTTTTTGCCTTTCTGAAGATGGTACCAGGCAGGTTCCTCAATTTCCTGTCACTTTCAGGAAATGAAAAGTCCTTTGCTAGTCTCAAAATAGTGTGATTTCAGTGATAAAGTGCCCAGTCTCCTCTAATTCCTAACACTCTAAATGTCAGGCTCTGCCCCGTTCTCCATGGAAGCCTGAGACAGGAAGGGTGTGTGGGACTGGATCCCTCCTGCCCTTCTCCTATGCCAGGAAAATGGGAGTGGTGTGTGGACTAGGTGGAAGGTGAGTCGGATTCTACCAGAGCACTGGGTCAGAGGAAGATGGGCTGTTCCAAGAGAGGACTTTCTCTAAGTGGGGGAGTGTGAGGAGTCTTTAGAGTCTCACCTCAAGGCTTCTAGGGCAAAACTCCCGCAGCTGGTAATTTTCTACCCACTGCCAGGCTAGTGCTGCTGTTGTTGTTGCTTGAACTCGGGGCCTAGAAGTTGCCTCTGAGCTCTTCAGCTCGGCACTAGCACTCTACTCTGCCGCCCCTCTGCCCCTGGGTGAAGATACCCTTCAGTAAGTCTGAGCCATTTCTACTAACCCTTGGCTTCTTGATATTGGACCTCCCGTGGTGAGCAGCTTGGATATCCTTCTGCTAAGACTCCTGTAGACTTGGTGCCCTGGCAAAGGGATCCCTTTGGCACTGCTGCCGAGGGAGCGTCAAGCTACCCACTCATCAGAGAGCCATTGGGAAGCAGCCATGCCCTGCCAGCGTGAGTGGCTCAGGATGCTGCAGAGGCACCCGGAAAGCCACTCCCAGGGGGGAAGGTGGTTATACAGGTTACAGCCCCCCCAAAGGAACAAAGGCAACACATTGAGAAGCGGTAATCTCCCCCTGACTTTTCCTCCTCCAGCATTTGTGCCCACAGAGGGTATAGGGCTGAGGAAAAGCTTGTATGCCTTCACCTATCCCACAAGGGTATGTGAAGTACTGTGCTCTGGAATGTGGAATAATAATAATAACAAAATAACATTATATATTTTATAGACTATATATTGCATGCATAGAATGTATATTACATAAAATATAGAATATAATATATCATATTGAATTATCACAGTATACTTATTATATATCAAATAATATGACATATATTTCATATTAATATATTATATATGATATGTATTCTTTTTTGGCCAGACCTGGGGCTTGAACTCAGGGCCTGGGCACTGTCTTTGTGCTGTCTCAAGGTTAGTGTTCTACCCTTGAGCCATAGCACCACTTCTGGCTTTTTCTGTGTATATAGCACCGAGTAATTGAACATAGGGCTTCACGCATGCTAGGCAAGCACTCTACCACTAGGCCAAACTCCTGGCCCTATATGTATTTTAATCTATACTACATTATACATGGAATATATAATATGAAATATGATATACAATGTTATAATACCACATAATATATGATAGTAATGATCAATAATAATAATAATAATTATTATACTAGTTGTTTAGATCTCACCTTCATCAATAAAGTTTGGAGACACATAAATAATTGTTGGTTAGTTAGAAATGAGAGTTATGTTCTGTTTTCAGTTTGATCCCCGGTGAAAGGACTAAGTAAGTGAGAGCTGTTGGGGTTCATTCTGGGATTCCTTCCGGACCATCACTCAGTTGACTTGATGGTGACAATAAAGTCTAATACAGACAGAGATGTTGACACACGAAGTCCCCCCTCCCCACAGGAGTCAGACTGGCTTTGCTTAGGGAAATTATCCACCATTATTAAATCAAAAGAAAAAAAAACACCAAGTGCCTTGGTGACATTTCTTTTGGAACAGGCTGCATAATGCTGTGGGGTAGAGAATCAACCCAGAAGCAGAAATGAGCGTAAGAAGTTCACAGCACGTGCCCTGGGGATGGTGAAGATTTGAGCTTCCTGTTGGAAAGCTCTGCCTTTCACCTCCAATTCTGGTGCCTCAGAAAGCAAGCACCTCCCTCCATCCCACAGACACCCGCAGAATCTCCTTGGGAGTCTCAGTTGTCTTCATCCTCACCTCAGGACTGGTGGGGTTGAGGCAGGATAAAAGAGAGAGCATGAAGCATAGTGAATGGCAGCCAGGAATTTAGAAATAGAGTTTTTAGAAACAAAGCAGCACTGTTTCTTCGCTTCAACCCTGGCATTCTTTTATCAGCTACAGTATTAGCACAAAGTAAAAACAAAAAGCGCAAGAGCAAGAGAAGTTTTCTCCATCTGACTTTGCCTACTAGCCCTGAACAACCAGTGTGCTCTAAAAACTGATGAAAGATATCATTTAAAAAAAAAAAAACTAAAGAGAAAAGAATGCATCCTGAAGAAGCAAATACAGGGGAAAATGGTGTCTCCTGGCACAAAGTGCTTATTCTCAAATGATAAACATCGGCAGCAGGATACATCCATTATCTCAAGGATAAACACCATTTTAAGATCTTTGAAAGGATGCGTTCTTCCCTAGAAGAGATGTCCAGCCATAATGACCAAATATTTGCAGTACAGGTCGATCTTAGGGACCCTGAGCCCAATAATAAAGGTGTAAGGCTAAAGAGTGATTAAGAACAAAGAGAAGCACCGAAATAAGTCAGATCCTGACTTTCTCATATAAATTCTCCTGATGTCAAAGAGCTTAGTATTTCCCTTTGAACGCCTTTGTGAGAGTAAGCCTCTGCTTTTTTGCTTGTTTGCTTGTTTGTTTGCTTACTCAATAGAGCTCTGCCGAGTTTTCTTACTGTGATAACCTGTCCAGAAATTCTTACTCTGTGATGACAGTCAAGGATCCTATGTAAAGAGTCCCTGTCATCTGAACCTGGTGACAGAGTTTTCAAAAGGGTATCTTCTGTTGCTGAGAATGAAGCCTAGTGGTAGAATGCTTGCCTAGTATGCATGAAGCCCTGGATTCAATTCCTCAGTACCACATACACAGAAAAAGCTGGAAGTGGTGCTGTGGCTCAAGTGGCAGAGTGCTAACCTTGAACAAAAAGTGCTCAGGGACATTGCGCAAGTCCTGAGTTTAAGTCCCAGGACTGGGGGGGGGGCGGGGGGAACGATTATCTCCTGTTCATTGCACAGTCTGCATTTGGAATCAGAGCTCTGGGAAATGCCTTAGGATTCTCTGTGAGTCTTGTCATTGGGCTGCTGCTCTCTGAAAGAGAGTTCTCCTTGGCAGTCACTCCTCTTAACCCTTTTTGCAAGGTTTCTATCCTCATGTCCCTCCCCTTTGTCCCACATTCTAAATTACCCCAGCAAGCCACCTACATGGTTACAGTGCCAACATTAAATGATCTTTCTTTCCATTTACAAGACCCAGAAACAACACCTGGTGAGCTTGGTAATAGCCCTTTCTTCCTTAGTTTTTAGTTCTATGTCTCAATTAACACAAGGCATGTAAATTGCTGTGAGATTTAAGCTGCAGCAAAGCAGTATGCCTGTTTTAAGGAAATATAGTAGCTAACTAGCTCTGGGAGGTTAACTCTGATTGCTAGGTTCTGGTCAAAAGGGAGAAACAAAAAAGGAAACATACACCCTGGGTGTTGAAAACCCTGCTTCTGGCCCATTTCTCGCTGAACTTCCTTTAGCTCCTTATTAAAAACAAAAACAAAACAAAACCCTGAGACTCTCTATGTTCCCCACGATGGAGCACTGAGGTTCATAGTTCCCCATCTGCTCCGTGTTCTGGCCCTGGAATAAAGATGATTCTTTGCTATGAACTCTTATCTCTAGAACACTGGTCTGTGGAGCCCTGAGCAGCTCAAACTTCAGACTGGTTATAATGTAGTAGCAGATGTCAGATAAATATGTTTACATGTCCACTAGAAAGTACAGGAGTTAAAGCCCCCAAAGACAATTGAAACGGCTTTGATAATAGCTCTAATGGAGGCAGACAGTGCAGGACTCACGGTGAATGTTAAGCTGTGTACAGTCAAGTCCACTTGCAAGGGCCCAGTGCCTGAAGTCCCCCCACCCCCGCCAGGCCTCTGACTTTTCAAGGAAACACCCCCTATGACTAAATGGTGCTGAGATGGATAAAAATTCATAGCCAGAAAAAGTGGTGTCATATCCTGATGACTGGGAAAGCCCCCACGTGAGGTTGCATGCACAAGAACCAGGAGCGATGGTTTTCAGGTCTCAGTTGGAGACTCCCCATTCCCTAAGAGGAGCCTTCCCACAGCCATCCTGGTGGCCCTGTCCAAACTAAGAAGCCTGACCATGATGCAGAGGTTGTTGCTTACATAAGTTCTATCCAACAGTAGGTCAGTGCTCTGGAGCTCACACCAAATGACAGATTGCCCAAGCGCCACCATATAACCCACCTGTCTTTCCTGATTCCTCCTAGCAAGAAAGGTGGGGATGTTGTAGCCCCTCCTTTGCTCTCCTGTGCTCTGTGGATACCTGTCTCCATACTTCTCAGTTCTTTGTTCAGGACACGAATGAGCTCAATTAGAGATGCTGATTGGAGACCCGATTCTCAGGACTCTCACTTGGTAACACTCTTCTGTGTGCTCTAAAGATGGCTATGAAAATGAAATGGGGGTGCTGCATGATCATCGAATCATTTTCATGAAACTTTCTTATCAGTTTCATGGTGTTTGGTGTCTGAATTATACTTTCCTGTCTGGACAGAGGTATAGGTACCTTCCCTGACTTTGTGGTGCCAAAATCAGAGGAAACACCTTATCAACTGTGGGAAATCCACACAACTGTAAGTGTCACTGATACAACTCTAAGAATTCAAGTTACTCTTAAGTCATTGAACTCAGTGTATAAATACATGAGAGAGAAAGATAGAGGCTAGCTACATATCCATCCATAAGTTGTAAGTTAATGCTCTAGTTAATTTTTATCAGGTCACTTAAGTAAAGATTCTATATACTTTACATAGTATGATGGAAAAAGCATTCCTACCTTATTGAAAGGCTTGAAAAGTTCTAAGGCCAACTGCCTTTAGAATCTTGAGATATTTAAATACTTATTTTGCAAATACCACATTTATTACAATATTTATCCCAAAGAAAATGTTAGTTAGGCCTGTAAATGTAGCTTTTCACAGGCATGCATTTTATTCTCCAGTCATGAGATAATTGCCCATTGACTGTGGCTTCATTGAATTAATTGCATCTAACTCGAACCATGTAACATCTGCATAGATTCTCTTAGAAGTCAGGGCATAGCTAAAGGCCTTCATGATTGTGAAAAGTTCCATATACATTTTAACAAAGTGACTCTAACACTTTAATTTAAAACACAATGCAGAATTCTTGTTTCCCTTATCTAAGGGATCTAGCATCTCAGAATTCCAATCCTCGCTGCTTAAAGAGAGAATAATTACAACCACCACTTAGCTTTCGCCTCCCTTCTTCAGAGAAAGATTCTCAAGCAAGCACAGATGTGGTGGGTGTTCAAGCTGAGGAGAGAGAAGATGGTGGAGAGAGAAGGCCCCATTGTCTGCCACTTTGAAATTCACCTCATTTGGGCACCCACCATGTATTCAAATCTCATTACTTCTGTGTAGCTCATCACGAGTCCAGGGGTCCCAGATGAAAAATAGGTGTTCTTCGTTTCCTAAGCCAGATGCATTTCCTTGAGAATCCTGACCCCAGACACAGATTTTTACACTTCCTAACAGTTATTCATATGTCACATTTATCTTATCTGTAGAGAAATAAAGACTTTGTACATCTTTCCTAATTTAAAACAAAAACAAAAACAAAGCACTTAAATCTGGGACTGAAAGTGATTCATCACCAACATGGAGAAATTGAACGGAGCTTTGTTTAGTTTTTCTTTAAATTAGAAGTGGTGGGTTGTCACAGTGGACAGAAGGAAAGAGCAGCGCAAAGGACAGGGGGAGTCGTAGAAGGCGATGAGGATTCAGAATGGGCCAGAAAGCCCATTGAATTTAAATTTAAATTTAAATTTGAATTTAAGGAAGGCCTCATGCTCTTAGCTTTCTTGCTCATGGCTGATGCTCTATTATTACACTTCTAATCTAGCATTTTGCTCATCAACAACTCAGAGATGGAGTCTCATGGGCTTTTCTGCCTAGAATGACCTCAAACTTGGATTCATTGGATCAAAATCAGAATATCCAGGGAGATAGATTTGAGCCACCAGAGCCCAGCTTTCTCTTCTTACAAAAGCACGAATACCATTCCTGATGGCCCCACCCTTCTAGTTCTCCAGGGTCTCATTTCTGAATACCACCTCTTAAACTCAAATCTTTGATGGCTATTGTTTTGGACTGAGTTCCATCAGTAGGCCTCAAAAAAAAAAAAAAAGTCAGACAGGCCAATTAAAAATGGAGTCACTCATGCTAAATGTCACATGACCAAAAAGAAAGGCAGAAGATTGATCCCCACACAGACCAGTGTTTTGCAGAAAACAGGGGAATCCATGCACTGGAATCAGTGTAAGAGACACTCTCATCCTAACCTCAAAGAGCCTGATGTTAACCAATCAGCTTTCGGCTTTCATATTGTTTTCTCATTCCCACTTTTCAAAACCCAGTTTTGCTTCTGCTCTAGTGTACAGCGGATTCTCTGAATCATGATCGGTGAATGGTAGCCAATTCAATGTAGAACTGAATTTGCCCTGATTTTGTCTTCTGACACATCCCATTATCCGCCAGTGTTTCAACATACTAACTTTGGGACAGGCTGGACTAGGGAACACAAAACATTTAGTCCCTGACAGACTGACTGGAGAACTGTTAAATCCATTAAAAACAGAGGCCCCAGGCAAGGAGTTTAAGAAATGGAATGACCAATTTGCTGAGATTCTTTACAGGATTCCCCACATCCCAGACACTTCATCATTCTTCATCTCACTCAGCATGGCAAGGGAGTATGGGGAGCAAAAATAAGTTGCCCCAATCCCTAAATGTGACTGTTATTTCCTGTCAAATGTATTGTGTTGGGAATGTTATTTATTGGGCAATTAAGAGGACATGTAGGGGGTTGGGCAGACCAGAGATCTAACACCAGCTCTGCAGATCCACTGATCACTGTTCTAATCACCAGTGTTACTTGTCTGTGAGCCCAGTGGCAGCCTCACATACCGGGATACCCATTAAATGGGAAAAGCCCCTTGACCTTGAGTAAGACACAATGCCACCACCACCTCTGCATGTGCTTGTCCTTGATTCCTCTCCTCCTGGACTCACCACCGTGTTAAGTGAGTAGAAGTTCTGTCTGTGCCAGCTCTGACTGCTTTTTGATAGCACCAATTTCTTTGCCAGGCACCCCACCACATCTCCCGACTTGTAAATCTGCCTCTCAGCCCCGGAGCCAGCTGTTTCTTCAACAGGGACCAATTCTCTGTAATCAAACCCACGGAGCCAGCAATTCCCCTTCTATGTGTGCTGGGTGGGTATCGGCTGCGTTACTGCTTTTCTGGGTTAGAACGGATATCCTTTAGAGCATTAATAGGTTTCAGATTGAAGCCCGCGGGTTGACTCTTCTATTTCCTTCCTGGGATGGTAGTAGAACTGTCTTCCAAGAGAGACAGACTAATTGAGAGATCAAAGGAGCAACTGATTTGTCTATTTGATATGCTGGGCTCTTAGTCTTCTTAGTCTGTGCCGTGGCTAAAGGGCTAAAGGAATGAAGAGAACCTATTTATTTGTATATTTGTTTATTTGTGCCAGTATTGGGGCTTGAACTCAGGGTCTGGACACTGTCTCTTAGGGTTTTGTTTTGGTTTTTTTTGCTCAAGGCTAGCACCCTACCACTTAAGCCATGGCTCCACTGTTGGCTGTTTTGGGGGTTAATTGGAGATAGACGTCTCCCAGGGACACCCCTTGTCTGGGCTGACTTGATGACTGAGATCTTCAGATCTCATCCTCCCGAGAAGCCAGGATTCTAGGCGTGAAGCACCAGCATGTGTCTGGTGACTGTTTTCTATGTGCCAAAGTCTGAGCCCAGAGCTCCGCCCCACACAACTGTGGGAAGCAGACGAGGAAAGTATTTAGTCATCTGTGGTGACAGCTAGGGTGTGAACGTTCAAAGTGGAGGCTTCACAGAGGTCCTTTCCAGTGTGTTCCAGTGAGTTCCAGGCAATGAGGAAATCATTGCTACTTTACTCCTCAACCTACGGCTGTGAAAACTGAGGACCACAGGTGTCCAGGTGACTCATCCAGGGTCACATCTGGAGTGACTGAATCTGAGACACAAGCCCGGCTGATGTGCTGTGTCCTATCACCCTGCCTCCACTGCACACTCTGCCACCATCCTGAATTCTCGTTTTGGCATGCCACATGTCTACCTCCTCTTCCCTCTCCCCCTCTCCTCCCTCTGCGCCTCTGCTCTTTGAGTTTGTGCCTAAGGGTAGAAATTGAATCCAAGCTGAGCTCTGTCGGACTGCCAGGAGCATTTGTTTTTCCAAGGTCCAGGGCTCTGCTGTTGCCTGGAGGCAAGCATGCTGGAGTTCCTGGCACAGACCTGTGAGGCTCTTGCCTTACAAAACTCAGCAAAGATTCCTGGGGAGCTGCTGGTGGATTGGCGTTACAAATCACTTTTATGCATTCCTGACTGTGCTATCTGAAACTCCACTTGAGAAGAGGAAGAAGAAAGGGATCCAATGTTTCCTTGGCTCTGACAGAATTTACCCATTGTGATTTTATCATTATTATTTTATTATTATTCTGTGTGCCAGTCTAGGAGTTTGAACTGAGGGTCAGGGTACCTTCCTTTGGCTTCTTTATGCTCAAGGATAGTACTCAATCACTTGAGTCACAACTCTACTTCTGGCTTCTTAATTTTTTTAAAAAAATTTATTTATTTACTTATTTTTGTAGTGTATTGTAGATAAGAGTCTGATGGGATTTTCCTGCCCAGGCTGGCTTCTAATCTCAATCCTCGTATTTCAGCCTCCTGAATAGCTAGGATTATAGGGCTGAGCTACCAGCATCTGGCTCATTATAATTTCACTGCTAAGATCTGTCACTTGCAATAAATTGGGAGATTGGCTTGGGCTGTGGAAAAATGAGGCCAAGATTCAGAGCTTGGCTATGTGATGTTGCTAAAGTTATTGAACTTCTCCACCATTTGAAAAACAAATCCTTTCTAGCTACTGAGTTTGTTGGCAATAAGGGTGTGTGCGGTGGGTGGGGTGGGGGTGAGGGGGTTGATAATATTTGATATATTACCAGGCATACAATCAATATATTTGGCACTTAATACGTGCCAGCTGCTGCCATCCATGGTGGGTGCACATGAGAATTCCTTGAGAGGGGATGCAGAAGGCAGGATGATCTTTTGCGTTAAGGAAGCTAACAATTTGTATTTAAAGAGTTTAAGCATCCTTGCAATTGGAACACTCAAGAACACGAGATGGAGAGTTTAAATCTCCTTCCTCTCCCCCCACCCCATGCGTTTGAGTACCTCTGTGACCAGCCTCACTGGAAGATGGGGGTGGTCAGAGGAAAAGCGAGGGCAGTAGTGAGAAGAGCTGTTTCTTCCCTAACTAATAACATTTTCACACCTCAGTTTGTCATTAAAGTCTCCGAAGGCAGGGAGCCTGCTGCCCAGCTGAGTAGGGAATTAGTTCTTTCTCGCTTTTGGCGAAGTCACAGTTTCATACAGGAGTTGGCGGGTTGGGGATGAATACGATTCATTTGGAGAGACTCAGACCAATCTCTCCGTTTCTCATTATGCATATCTAATTTGGGCCACTTTCTGTCTGACAGGGAAGGAGAGAGGAAAAAGAAGAGACCCGTCCAAAGGTACCAAACATCTCCCATCTCCATCTCCTCTCTCCTGGAATGGGTCCTCGCCACCATCTTGCAAGGTCTATGGCAGAGCACCAGTGTTGGGGCTTGAACCAAAGGCCCAGGCACTATTTCTCACCTTTCTCACTGGAGGCTGGAGCTCTATCACTTAAGCCACAGATCCACTGTGGCTTTATGTGTGTGTGTGTGTGTGTGTGTGTGTGTGTGTGTGTGTGTGTGTGTGTGTGATTAATTGGAGATAAGAGGTTCACAGACTTTCCTGCCTGGGTTAGACTTGAACCAGAATCTTGAGCTCTCAGCCTCCTGAGTAGCTAGGATTACAGATACCAGTCGGAGGTCCCAGTAACCTTAGTTTTTTTTTTTTTAAATCAAACTAATGTTTGATTTATACTTCACTCTGTCCTATAGCACAGGCTCATCTTCTTTAGAAACAGCAGTCACAATGTCTTTGTCAGGACCTTTTGTTTTGATTGTTTCCTCTTTCCCTATCTCTGGATATTTTCTCTTCTCACGCCTCCAGTTCCATCACCTGCTGCACTAGTCAGGTCCTGAGACTCCCTCTCAAGTGCTCTGCCTCTGCCTTTTCATTACTACCAGAATCCTGTTTGTCCTACTGAGAGGCTTCTGTGAAGCCTCTCAGGACTGTCATGGCACAGTTTCCTCTGCGGTTTCTCTAGCCATCTGGAATTCCTGAATTCTCAGGCTGGCTTGCGTTGATCTTGAGCTTTTTGCTTTGTTTTGGTTTTGCTTGTTTTGGCCCTGCCTCTAACCTCTTTGCTTATTGGATGAGTGAATGAGTGTGGAAAGAACAGGTAAGTAAGAACGCCACCACGGTTTATTTAAGAGCCGTTATTATCCTAACTCCATTAGGGTCTCGAATGTGTTAGCCGAGAGTTCTCAGGGAGCTGAGGAATAAACTGGGGACTTCCTGCATGGGCAGCGAATGACTTGTCTGGCATAGTAGCTATGAGTTATGGCTACCAAGGAAAAGCCCTGCCTCCCTCCCAACTCACTGGCCCACTGGACACCACCATTTAAACAACCCGGCTGTATCTTGAGACCCATCGACAATAACCTGAGCCACCTAGAGGGGACCTGCTCTTACCACTTGGGATATGTGAGTCCAGACTGGTTGGCTGCAGCTGCAGAGGCATGTGTGGACCTGCTGCCTTTAGAGAGGAAAGGAACATTTGAGATGGAGTACACGTGGGAACAAAGACAACCCTCTTCATGTCCTTTGTCATTCACGGCCTTTCCTGCTAGCAGATTTGGGTCACAGTGACAACATGGCAACTAGATGGTACCAGCCACTCCCCTCTCCTCTCAGTGGCCTTTAGGTAGCTCCTTGATGGAGCATGCCATTGTGTATGTGTCCAGGGTAACAACAGGAATCTCTTTGCTCTGTGAGGCCCTTTCCTTGGAAAGAGGGCGGATAAATTGCCCTGTAGTTGGGGTCATCGAGCCGCCATTGGCTTCACTGGGAACACACTGACGCCCTTATTGGGGGAGAATGCTTCTCTCATCATCAGCGTCAGTCCACTTCCCCATTTCTGAGATGAAGAACAACTTCCCCTTGAGAGTTGGGGAGGAACTGTGAGACTCTGGGGACACTATGTGAGCACTTGAGAAACCAGCTCTTGCCTCAGATTGGAACACAAGGGTAGAAACAACACTGAAAGGAACACTGAATCCCCACCTCCACCCCCACCAAATAACACACTCCCTGTCAACGTCAGCCCTAACTTCTCCTTGTGTTTATAGACGCTCACATCATTTTCTCTAGCCAGTGTATCAGTAGTGGGGCAGGGCACAGTCTTCATACGTTAAATTCAAGTTTTTTTTTAAATAATAAACCCCTCAAATCCCATAATCCCTTGTCTACTCTCTCTGAAAACCAAATGTACTTCCTGGGGATAAAGACTTGTCCCAGCTGAGATCATTCCAGAGCTGATTTCCCCAACTATCAGTTTGGAATCACAGAAGAAGGTTCTGGGTCAGGCAGCTCTGGACTGCGATTCTGGTTTCTTTTACTTTCAGCTGAGTAGCACCGGGCAAGGGTCTTATCCTCTGTGAGACACTGGGTCCTCACTGCTGAGATGACAAGCATCACGACCAGGGGAATCCCTTCCTCTGAAGCCCACCAAGGGTGGCCTTTGCTGAAACCCACTGGTTAGAGGGCATCTGGGGTATCCTGACTCACCTGATGTTTTAGATTCTTCTCTTACTTATTCCCACACTGGCATCTTAAGTGCAAGACCCTTCCTCATTTAATCTGCATACCTTACAATGTCAGTGGTACACCTGGCACAGAGTAGGTGCTCAAAGAAAAAAAAGGAGGACTGACGACCTCACTGAGCCAAAGCCATATCTGTCAGAAGAGCCTGGGGAATAGCTGAGCTATGCAGCAGGGTCTGTAAAAAGAAGGATGCCACTCCCAGAGTAAGGAGTAACTACTGGCAGCCATTTTGTAAGCATATTTGAATTTGACTTCCCAGAGCATCTGCGTTTGGACCACTTGTGGATTGTGTTAAGTTCTGATGTTCTTTTTTTTAAAAAACATTAAAAATTAAAAAAAAAAAATCTGCATTTGCCAAGGGTGCAATACTACATGTGCCCACTAGATGACAGTATTCAACACCAAGAACGCCCTCACTCATTGCAAAATCACACAGGGGTGGGAGGAAAAAATTCTCTCCCCCTCTCTTCCCTCTCCCCTGTTTTCCCTCTTCCCACCTCTCTCCCTCTCTCTCCCCTCTTCCTCTCTCTCGCTCTCTCTCCCCTCTCTCTTTATTATCAAGGCATTAAGAATAAATTGATCATCCTGGCTCAGCAAAAGTCTAGTTATTGGGTAAGAAGCTTTATCCCCAGCTAACGTGCGGCTTAATCGGTTCAGTTAGATACAAAGCCAGCTCAGGCCTTTGTCTGGTAAGCCAGCCAATGCTGGGGTTTCAGGGCTCCTGGCCAACCAGCCTGAGGAGACACTTGCCTTGGGCTGAGGATGTGGGAAGGGGTGGGGGGAAAAAGCAGATACAGAAAAGTTCTCCTGCTTCATATGACGACACAGCATGGATTCTGTAGACAGTGGGGTTGAATGGAGTGGAAATAATAATCAAAAGAAGTCAACTTATCAGATGCCTACTGCATACAAGGCACCCCTTTGGTAGGGGGTGAAGGAAAGCAGAGTTGGAGATGGTTACTGGTGTGGGCCTATGGGAAATCAGCACTTAGCTGCAGGAAAAGCCACCAGTTCACAGACTACCTCCCCCATTTAGATGCAGATTACCTCTTGGCTGACCACTGTGCCCTTGCTGCGTCCTCAGAACCTTTGCTATTGTGGTTTGAGGGTCATGTTGGAATTTATCACCTTTCCCAAAAACATTGCTGCCACGGTTCCATTTCCAGTGAGGGAACTCAACAGGAATGACTGGCTTCTCCTTCGTCTGCATGGCTGCTCCCCTGGCCTGCCTTCTCCTCCCCCACATCCCGGGTCCCACGCTGTCGCCCAAGCCTCTCCCCAGACTGTGGCCCAGAGAGCGTGGTGATCTTTGCAGTGGAGAAAGTGATTTCAAGAAATAGGCATACAGACATACCACCACCACCACCAAAACTTCCCTACCACCTCAACCCCCGCCAGCAGAAGTCAAACAGCCATCTATTTAATAATGCCACAGAAAGGAGCCTTCAGAGCCTAGCTGTGGGCCAGAAGTCCCCCAGCCCTGGGCCACCTCTAGCAGGAAATCATCAGTAGTCTGGCTTGGCAGTCAAGACCGTGGCTCTCTCTCAATGTCAGCTGTCACCCATCAGCTAAGCTTGCTCACCCTCCTCCTCCATCATGTATAAACCTGTGGTAACGACAGCCCCTGACACATAGGAGTCTGCGAGGGGTGAGAGTATGGGCCTCTGAGCAGTGCATGCAGAACAGGGGACGGCAGGAATATAGAAGGCCATGCAGAAATCCACACCACAAAAGTCAGTGACTTGGCTGTACCAGAGAGAAGACACATGATGGATTCATGTCTTCTGCATGCTCTCTGCATCTCAGGTACAAGCTCCTGGTTTGAAAGACAGAGTGCAGATTTGCGTGTGTGTGTGTGTGTGTGTGTGTGTGTGTGTGTGTGAGTCATGGGGCTTGAACTCTGGACCTGGGTATTGCCCTGAGCTCTTCAGCTCAAGGCTAGTGCTCTACAACTTGAGCCACAGCGCCACTTCCCGTTTTCAGGTGGTTAATTGGACAGAAGAGTCTCCCGAACTTTTGTGCCTGGGCTGGCTTTGAACCGTGATCCTCAGATCTCAGCCTCCTGAGTAGCTAAGGTTATAGGCATGAGCTACTGAGCTAGGAGTATAGGCACAAACCATGATTTTGCAGTTTGGCTTTCTAGCCTCTTAGCAAAGTCTTCTGAGCAAAGCTTGTCAATCTTGATGAAATTTTCGATTTTTTTCTTTTATACACTTCTTGGAGTCATATCTAAGCATTTTTTGTCTAGTCCTAGGTCCTGATGATTACAACCCTTTTTTCCCTTTTATCTTTAATCCACTTTGAATTAATATCTTTGTATAAAGTATGAGGTTTAGATCAAAGTTCATGTTTCTTTTGGCCAGTGAATATCTCATTGTCTCAGCATGGTGTGTTGAAGAGAGTCTCCACTGTCGTGGAGTGGGGCCTTTCTGTGATCTATCTGTAAGTAGAGGTTTCCCTGTCAGGTTTGCTTTGGGAATAGAATGTTGCTGACAATGTAAGTTTAGAAAATGTAAGTGTAAGAGGAAAGGACACTAGACTTTTCTATGGCAATGTCTGGTATCTCGGTCCTAGATCCAGTTGTAATATTTTTTTTCCCAATTGTTGTCTCCACTTAGAACTTCCTTTCTATTCTATGTAATTGTGAATGGGTAGATTTAGTTAGAAAGCTCAGTAATTCTTTATATTAGTCAGAACCAGGCACCCTGAAGAACATGCTATAGTGCAGAGACCAGACAGAAAGTGTGGGATTGTTTCAAGGAATCCCAGCAGGGAACCCAATGTCCTTCCACTGCTTCTTCTTAGTCTCTCCAAGTTCCAAATCCTTAAGTTCTCTTAGCCTTCCTACCACCATGATGGGAATTTACAGGCTAGTTCTGGTTGAAAATTACAGAGGAATAACCCATTATAATGCTGCAAGATTTGACCAATAAGAAGCAACCTTCCAAATACTTATTAATCATAAAAGATAAATCACACCCCAAAGCTGAGACATCACAGGTCTTCGCTGATTGGTTGGCTGTCCAGTGCCTCATTTGCATAAGATGTGAGCAATCACAGCAGAAACTCTAGGTTCAGCCACTTTGGTGCCCAATAGCAGCAGCGTTTGACTGGGATTCTTCTTAACTGAGTAAAGTTCCACAACAGAATATCTTATTTTCCCATTGACATCAGCTTATCACAAGGTCTCATCCATTTATCATGCTCCAGGAGAACATGAGATTCTATTATTCTGTGTTTGGATCAGACTTTCACACCATCTCTAGAGAGAAACCCTTGGCAGGAACTTGGCAGAGACCCTTTGTCAGTGAGCTCAGAATACTAGACATGGGGCTCTGCCTGAGGGTGGAATGGGGTGCTGCCAGGCTTACCTGTCGGAGCCTATCATTAGGAGCACCCCAAATACTATAAAGTTAAAAGACACTGGAATCAGTCTCTCCAGCATATTTACTAGGTGACAAACCTGGGCCACATACCTAATCTTCCTGAACCCTTGTTTCTTCATCTGCAAAATTACCATGTTTATGTGGGTTTGATGTGTGCATTCGAGGAGATAATGCACACATAGGTTCAGCACTGCCAGGCACAGAGCCAGAAATACACAACCTCCAGACTACCAAAATAGTCTCTGAAAAAGGATTCTAGGAACCTGTGTTTAGGATATTCTTCCTACCCCTCCTCCCTCAAGTAACTGTGATGATGAACCAATCTTAAGAAAATACTAATATAGCTCACAAGCATTGCCTATTCCCCTTTCTCAGGCTGTGCAGTTCAGCAGAAACAGACTCAGAGCCACACAGGCAATTTATTTTTTTCTAGAAAATACTAATATAGGGAATGGAATTGACTGGATGAAATTAATTTTCATCATATATTTTATTAAATTCAATCCATCATTTCAGCAAAATTATAATTTTGGCATGTAATCAATATAAAAAAATCCACTAATGAGATATTTGACATTATTTCTTTCATATTGAAAGTCTTCAAACTCTGGTGTGGGCTTTATACCCAGAGCACATCTAGATTCACATGAAAATATTTGGAGCACCCCTTAGCTTTCCCACCACCCTATGGGCAGGAACTCATAGGACAGACCTGATTCAGAATTGTGGATGATTTAACAACCAATGAGAATGTCACAAGACAGGACCCGACCAATAAGAAGTAACTTTCCAAATGCCTATTTATCATAAAAGAGAAGCCCATACCCCAAAGCTAAGGTATCACAGGTCTTCTGTGATAGGTTGGTTATCCTTTGCCTTATTTGCAAAAGGAGGTAGCTAAGAGCCACGTGGTCTAAGCAGAACAGGAACAGGCAGCTCAGAGACTGAGGGCCAAGCATGCTCCCTGAAAAATGGAAGAACATGCAGACTTCCATCGTCTCCCTTTGTCTCCTAATCTTGGTCAGTTTTGGAATGGGATGAGATAGGTTCATAATGAATATACTACATTGTTGGGGACTGACTGTGGGGTCAGTGACCTTGGACCCGCACAATTGAGTACACAAGGAAGTAAGCTCTTATCATGATTTTGGGCTGTGTCAATAGCTTCTCATTTAACCTGTTTGGGACTTGATAGCTTCTCATTCAACCTATTTGAGACTTGATACTGTTTGTACGAATGTAGCCCCTGGCAGTTCCCTAGTTTAAAGAAGTGTATTTAAGGTCAGAACGGGAAATAAACTGGGCTACGGTCCTGGGCTACAGGCTTCTTAAGCTGTGGCTCCTGATTTGGGCTGTAGCCCTCCTGAACCCCATCTGTTTGTCTCTCTTCTATTTTTTCCTAGTCCTTGCCCCCTATTTCAGGAATCCCAATATGCGAACCCTGGTTTGTTGCCGGCTGGCCCCGGCAACTGGCGCCCAACGTGGGGCCGTAAGGCTGCAGCTGGAGGCGGTGGGTGTGAGGAGTAAGGTTTAGAATCAGACACCATAGTGGCCTGAGGGTCATATTTCTTTCCTACTTCTGGGGGGGCTCTCTGCTCTATCCCCATTTTCGATAGAAGATGTAGGATTTCTTCTAACTTCTTCTCCATCGTAGCTATCCGGTCCTCCATTGGCTCATCATATCACTTCATATGATAAAAGACATTTGAATACGTATATCTCTAATACATATATATATATCTAATTAAAATACATTATTTTTTTTGCCAGTCCTAGGGCTTGAACTCAGGACCTGGGCACTGTCCTTGGACTTTTTTTTTTTTGTCCTTGGACTTTCTCAAGGTTGGTGCTCTATCATTTTGAGCCACAGCACCACTTCTGGCATTTTTGTGTGTGTATGTGGTACTGAGGAATCGAACCCAGGGCTTCATGCATGGTAGGCTGGCACTCTCCCACTAGGCCACATTCCCAGCCCACAGTAGGCTAATAAAGAGTGGCTTACCAAATTTGGTACATTCAACCTTACATTCACCACTCTATCCCCTTATTTGTCCAATCGTGTTGCCATGAGAGGAGATCTTCATATCTTCATTACTATCAGCAGGTCTGTGGGGATCCAGGCCCTGGGCCACCCTACCACGTGTCCAAAGCTCTGAGTTATTTGGAAGTGAAAGTAGGAGAGGCTGGTGAGGGACCATGTCTCCATGTACTATAAATCACATCTCATACCTAAAGGAAAGCTTGAGGTCCAAATGGTGACTGAGACAGGCTCATTTTGCCGATCTCAAGACCACACTATGGTGCGAACTAATTTAGCAGAGTTGCTAATGAGGTGTCTTTGGAAAATCAGCACCCTGGATAGAGAAAACTGATTTGGAGCTGCAACTCTCATTGCATTTGGGTCCATGGGACTTCTCAGTGCATCTCAGGAGTTCCACATGAGATGAGCTTGCTGGCAAGTGCTAACCATGGTGGAATCATTTCCAAAGGTGCCAGAATGAGGTGCAAACTTCTCTGTGCCAGGCTCCAGAGGCTCCAGGGTCCCCCTGTCTCCTCGGAGATTCAGCTACTGAGGGAGGTGGGTTACCTAGGTAGGGTTGGCTCCTGGGCTGGCACACAGGTAGGAAGAAAGATGACATTTCTAGCATCCATTCTGGAGCAGAGTTAACAGTAGCACCTTGCTTCCATCTGGATGTTCTGAGAATCCCATACACTTACTTGATCTCCAAGGAGAAGAAATTAAACTTCCTTGAGCCTAGACAGTAGCATATTTTTTTTTTGAGACGTGTTGAGGAATCACAGGTAAAAACTGTCCTGGTTGTGGACCAGACATCCTGATAAGGGCTTCCATTTTGTCAGCTGTAGGACTTAAACTCTGTCTTTGAGCACTTTCACTCAAGGCTAGATCTCTACCACTTTGAGCCACAGCACCACTTCTGGATGTTTAGTACTTAACTGGAAATATGATTCTCATGAACTGGCTTCAAACCACAGTCCTCAGATCTCAGCCTCTGCAGTAGCTAATATTAAAGATGTAAGCCATTCATGGCCAGTCGACATGAGCATTTATAAATATTGTTTTTCTAATTTCCCCTGATACTTCACTGTTATCTCACTCGACAGCCTGGGAGGCAAGGTTTCTTCATGAGACTTTGCAGAGAACGAGGTCCTATACTGTAGTTATGTATCCAGGCAGACACCTGTGGAATGGTATCCCATAACTGCCTGTGGGGATCCCATAGAACCCTTCCAAGATCATCCCTCCTTCACTAGCAGTGAAATAAAATTTGACAAAACTGCAAAATATTTTGGTAACTGTTAGGACCGTTGTCTCTCCCTTGACACTTCCACTCTCATTGCTGCCAGGTGTCTAGTGGTTTGAGCGATCTGAACATCTGGCTAAGCAACGTTGCATCCAGAAAAACACTTAACTTTGGTTTTGATAGGCTCGGTCTCTAGGTTGTTCAGTCACCTGTGTGCATAGAGAAGTGATCGTTGGTCAGGGGATAACAGGAATGGACCCCAAACGCAAGTGCAGGAAGTGTGGAAGAGGACAAATGGAGGAAATTTCCACTAGCTGAAGCTAGTCTGGGGGAAAATTTTCCTAATCATGAGACACCGATGGTTGCATATTGACAATACATTTGTTAAATTGATGCCCCGTTCAAATAGAAATTTCCCATAGCACTACCCTCTGATCTAGCTATATTACTCTTAGGCATTTATTCAGATTACAAGACAGGATAGATTAAAACCACTTGCTTATTACTACACTATTCACCCTACCCAAGTTACAGAAACAGCCCAGATGCCCTACAATACATAAATGGATCAAAAAAAAATCACACACACACACACACACACACACACACACACACACACACACACGCACGTTCACGTTGAGCAATATGCATTACAATCATAAGCTGACAAGTTGAGTTGGAATCTCTTTGTACAACTACTTAATGATAATAATGAAAAATATAGAATGTAAAAGGGAATCTACAAAAAAACCCAGAGGTTTCCTTTTTCAAAAGAGGCCATCTTGCTCTCAACATCATCTTTTTGACCAACCATGCTAGGCAGAAAGGCTGAATTATATTTCTACTCATTCTCTATCATATTATATCACAAAATTGTCCTAGGAAGAAGCTATCTCAGAGTATACCGCTCCAACAAAGGGAGCCAAATAGTCTTGTAGTGGTGACTCAAGCAGCTAATTAACAGGAATATACTTATGTATCTGGATACGGTGTTTGCGACTTTTGTCAGCAATTTGAAAACTTGCAGTCCGTTGTGATATTTCCTCATTCTCATTTGCATATGATTTTATATTTGCCATTTTCCTTTTACATGCAGTTCCCCTAAACAATGTAAGTTTTAGACTGTTAAGAAGAATGCCCTTACAGTGCTTGTCACATGTGCCAAGTGTGTATTAGATAATCGGATCCTTTTCCTTGTCCCCAAGTCTAGTGACAAAACTAGCCTCACATGGATGATTCTTGTCTGTCTCTGAAGACAGTTGGGTTTTGAACTAACATCTCTGTAGGATCAGGCCACCACTGTTTAGGCACCAGAAGCAACGAATCAGCTATGGACATTAAACACCAGCCTCCGTGACCTACTCTCACCCCAGTGGCCACTTTACTCATCTTGATGTCCTCACAAGTGACAGGGGCTCCCACAACAGTAGTTTTATACAGCCCTCACAGCTCAACCTGCACCTTCATTTGTATATTTATTGCCTCCCTCAGTGGGAGATAACAGAAACTTCGGGCTCCTTTTGGCCTTGATGGCAGCCCCTGGTTTAGCCTGGTTTACAACAGATGGATTAATGCCTTTCTGTACCAGGTACTTCACAGGCCTCAGAATTGCTGAGATGTGTTATGATCACGGTTATGATCAGGTAGGAAAAGCTAGCCCTCATACTGTGACCAGAGAAGTAAGTCCAGAGAAAGCCACGGAACCCAACCTGAAGCTTAAGAGAAAGCCTTCTCGGAGATCCTAGGTCTGAATAGGATTGTGGAGGCTGGAGGCTACCCAGGGGAGGAAGGCATGCTCCCTTTAGGAAGAGGTTCTGAGTTGTAATTAAAGAAGTGCTGAGCCAGGCATAATGGTACATGCCTGAAAGGCTAATGCTCAGGAGGTGGCTACAGGAGGAGCAGGAATTCACTGGGCTATGTTGTGAGATCTTGTTTGTAACTATGTAAGAAAGTGAGTAGACTGGTAGGTAGGTAGGTAGGTAGGTAGGTAGGTAGGTAGGTAGATAGATAGGTAACTGGCAGATGCAGATTCTCAATTAGTAGACAGATAAATGAAGTGCTAAGATCAGAGATCCTGAAGTGTTGGCTGTGCATTCTTCCCTCTCCTTCTTCCTTTCTCCTTCCTTCCCTCCTCCCTGGCTGTCACCTGCAGCACTCAGGCCTCAGCTCATACCCAGATGATTCTTGCTGGCCAGGCTCTTTGTTTCCTCATGTGTGCTACACACACACACACACACACACACACACACACACACACACACATTGGATTTATGGGGCTAGTCCCGACTGCTGCATAAATATATTACAATGAGTCCATCTATGTATATCACATCCATAAATAAATCTGTCAGTCTACTTACCTGTTTTCTACTGGCTCTTCTTCTCTGAACCCTGACTGATAAAGAGGGTGATGACGATGATGTTAATGATAATATAATCATCCCAGCCATTCTTTGTGATGGAGAATGTATCATGTACCAGACAGGGTGCTTAACACTTGTCAGCCATTGTTCCCACTTCATTTGCTCATCAACCCTATAAAAAAGATGCCGTAGCTATCCCTTTCCTTTAGACAACAACACTGAGGCAAATGCAGACTGAATGCCATGCAGTCAGTCGGCCTCAGGGGCCAGGACTGTCACCATCTCTCACGGCCCATGACTTATTTCCCACAGCATGCAGCACCAGCAGTGGCATAGGACATGAGGAGGGTCATAAACAAGCCTGACTGTTTCAAGTCTTACAGTGGAGGGGCCTGAATTTCATGGTGGGAGATGGCACATGAATTTAAGCTGATGTCATATCCACCTTGTGTGCCAGCTGCTTTCCCTCTTGTAGGTAGAGTAGAGGATAAGAAGTATGAGGATAAGGGAGGCTGTGAAGTCCAGCCAGTGTTCCATGGGTTGTGTGCTGAAACCTGCAGGGGTGTGGAGGAGCAGGAGTGATGAGGAGGCTCTTGTTGGTTCTGCCATGTGGTCAGGGTTCTCCTGGTGCTGAAGGTTCACCATGACCCTCTATTTCATGGATTGGGGGACTCTAGGGTGACTGTGGCAGGAAGTAGGCAATCTCCTCTGGGTTGCAGCAATGGCTGTCTTCTGAGTTATTCGGTAGTGTAGTCATGGGTTAGAATGGGTTCAGATGAGAGACATAAGCATGGGTTCAGAGAAGAGACACACATGATGTTTTAACTTCTGGCTGTGTATTTGTGTATTTGCATGTGTGTGTGAATACACATGCAGGTCTTGGGGCTTGAACTCAGGACCTGGGTGCTATCCCTGAGCGTCTTTTTTTTTTTTTTTTGCCAGGCCTGGGCTTGAGCTCAGAGCCTGAGCACTGTCCTCGGACTTTCTCAAGGCTAGAGCTCTACCACTTGAGCTTCAGCACCACTTCTGGCTTTTTTCTATGTATGTGGTACTGAGGAATCGAACCTGGGCCTTTGTGCATGCTAGGCAAGCACTCTACCACTAGGCCAAACTCCCGGCCCCCTAAGCTTCTTTTTGCTCAAGGCTAGCACTCTACCATTTGAGCCTCTGCTCCCCTTCTGGCTCTTTTGGTGCTTAATTGGCGATAAAGAGTATCACAGACTTTCTTGCCCTGGCTAGCTTTGAAACAGGATCTCAGCCTCCTGAGTAGCTAGCCTTACAGCTGTGAGCCACCAGCACCCGGTTTAATCTTTGACGTCTTATAGACAAGAAGTAGTGAGTCACCAGATCTTCTATGTGACCACACATACAAGAATTTGCTTTGTTCTTTGGCTCAAGATACATTGTTGATTGTAAAGAGAGGAAAGAAAGGGTCTTGGTACCTGCATCAGGTGCCTTTATTGTCACTGTGACAAGGGTCTTGAATAAAATGACTTCAAGGAAGAAAGACAGATTTTTAACTCATGGTTTCAGAAGTATCCATCCCCAATTGCTTGGCTCCATTGCTTGGGGATGGGAGCTGTTGATGGAACCGAATATTTACCTCATGGCAGACAGGAAGTTGACAAAGGGAATACTTTTCCCACGTAGGCCCTAACTCCTAAAATATTCATAAACTCCCAGAAAAGTGCCATCACCTGGAGATCAAATAGTGAGCACAGGAAGAAGCCTTGAGGGAGAATTCATATTCAAAGCCTAGCAACCTCCAGGCAGATAAGACTGATTATAATGGTAATATCGTATTTTTTCCTTTAAGTCTTTAGAAGGCTTTGTAGTTTTTTTGGTGGTATTATTATTATTATTATTATTATTGGTTTTTGTTTTGTTTTGTATTGTTTTTTCTGATCCTAGTGTCTGAACTCTGGGCCTGGGCACTGAGTCACAAAGCCACTTCCGGCTTTTTCTGGGTAGTTTATTGAAGATAAGAGTCTCACAGACTTTTCTGCCTGTGGTTGGCATTGAACCAGAATCCTCAGATCTCAGCCTCCACAGTAGATGGGATGAGCCACCAGTACCTGCCTGCTTTGTACTTTGTGGATGGTTGTATAGCTATCTAAATGTCTGGCAGGACATGTGCTGCTGCTATTTCCTCTTTATAAAGGGGAGAACTGAAGGATTGGTCCTGGTTCACATGCTGTTAGGGCTGGAGGTGATTCTTGGATTTTAGATTCACTTAACTTCAGTCTCCACTGTTTTGTACTGCCCTTCCTTTGGGATGGAGCACACAAGACGTTCTCTTTGTGGGGTGGAGGGTCAGAGGTAAAGCACAGCCAGAGAACTGGCCAAGCTTGCTAGCTGGGAGTTGATGATGAGTTTGTACTGAGGATGATCAACATGCAGTGATTAATTATACCCCACCCAGGAAATGTGCATTTCTGGGCTGTCAGTTGGAGGAAAATATTTTGAAGTGGAAATTTGAAAACAAATGTTGTAACTGGCATTTTGAATTCATAGATCTCTGGGGTGCCTTTGTAACACCTTGCATTTGTGAGTGTGTGTATGTGTGTGCGCGTGTGCGCACATGCGTGCGCACGTGCTATTGCTGCTGTTATTGAAAGAAAAGGAAGTATCTGTCTTTGAAAATCCCTGTGGTTTAGGAAGTATTTCTGCCACAGCTCAGTGTTGAGCTCTGAGCCGCCCTGGCTGGGTTGCCAGTGTGTTACACGCACAGAGACAAAGGTGGTCTGATTAGATCCTCGCCACAGTGTAGTGCAAGGAGCACAAGACCAAGAACTCAATTCACACCTGACTTCTACATCCTTCCCTGTCTGGCTCTGTAGCCTGTGGTCCATTTCCTCTCCATGCACTGTTCCCTGCATCTGGAGAAGGGGATCTAGTCCAACCATCCCCTCAGGCTGCCACGAGAATTAAAGGAGACACTGCACGGCAGCCAATCCTTCAAAACAGAATGGACGGGGGCGGGGGGTGTTTTTGTCCTACCTTGTAGCTTTTGGTGCAGTTAATAAAATCCTCATCGCGTAGTACCTGCTCATTGGCTATTTGTGGAAAGAATAGGTGAACAATGAGAGGAACTTTTAATTGAAATATGGTTGTTGTTGCCTTGACACTGGCTCTAAACACTTCATTTCTTGCTGGGTAAGATATAGGTCTAGTGACCCATGTGTCTTCTAATAAGACAGCCATCTGTGTGCACCTTTAGCTTAAAGGGGTAAAAATGGCCAACCCTGACAAGGTTCTTTCCAAAACTTTCCATCAGCCTTACTCCTTTGATTTCTATGGTGTACGGCGGATTACTCAAATTGCTGCTATGGTTGATGCTGCCTCTGCTTCTGCTCCCTGCCTGGGATTAGTGGGGAGTTGTAGGAAAGCAGCCTCTGAACTTGATGCTGTGTGCCCCTCACCTCTGGTTGATGGTATGGATGAGAAACACCCCCCCAAAAGAAAAGCAAGCTACCTCCAAAGTCACCTAACTAATAGGTGATGAATGCTAGATTCACAGCCGGGCCACTCAGATATCAAAGTGCCTATCAGAAAGCCGAATGAGGGAGTTCATGCCTCTAATCCCAGTTTGGTATGAGGGGAAGGTCAGAGGACCACAGTTCAGACCATGCACATATGTATATGTATATATATGTGTATATATACTATAGTATATACATACATAGCGTACATACTATACACAGCTATCTCAGTATATATAACATATAGTATATATAACATATAATATTTGTAGTATACCATATATATCATATATTATACTATAGATACATGTAATGTGTATATATAGTATATATAGTATATATGTTATATAATATAACATATATATAGTAGTATATATACTATATATAGCATATGTACTATATAATATATACACTGTATATTATATATATAGTGTATATATATTCTAGATAGAAGAGCTCGATACTTTAATATCACAATGTATTTAACTCTATTCTAGAAGTAAGAAAAATGTTGGTAGCAATGCTTTGTAGTCTGCTGTAGTCCAAGGTACCCAAGTCTCTGTTAAAGAATAACCCTCCTACCCCACCAAAAAAATCATTATTAGCCCTTAGGCAATGACTGGTTCACCCCTGAGCTCTGAGGCTTGACCTTTGGCAGCAGTGAGGAACGTCTGAGAAGTGCTCATTCAGCCCCAGAGCTCCTCCTGGGAAAGCCAAGGCTAACTGCATTACAGTTTCCCCTCTCTCCCCAGGTCATGCTAGCTTTTCTCTCTCACAGTTATTGTTCCCAAGAGCAGGCTGTGCAAAGCCACCTGCATGCCAATCTGTGCAGAGTCTGGTTTCTGGGGAAATCCACACATTGATATGAACTTTATGGTTTCTCCCTGTGGTTGCGAGGTATGACTTCGCTGAAAAAAACAAAATCTCTATTAGTAGGGGACTTTGCACGCAATAGGTGAGTGAGTAGTGGCTTTTCTGACATGATTCAGAAAACCAAAACTACGTCAGAGGACAGCCTTTCCCACCTTCCTGCTGAACTAGGAGGAAAACCCAGTCAAAGGTCAAGGCCTCCCAGGAAACATGGTTCACTAATCAGAGAGCTGTCTTATTTACACCGAGGAAGGTCCTATCAGAACCCCAAGCCTTGCTGTCTTGGATATGTCTCTTCACTGCTTAAAAATCGTGTGTGTGTGTGTGTGTGTGTGTGTGTGTGTGTGTGTGTGTGTGTGCCAGGCTTGAATTCAGAACTGTCTTTTAGCTTGCTTTTTGGTGGTTATTTAGAGATCAAAATCTCATAGGCTTTCCTATTAGGGCTGGCTTTGAACCTTGAGCTAGAGCTCTCCGCTAAGTAGCTGGGATTATAGTCATGAACCACTAGAACCTGGCTGGAAATCTTGTTCCCTAAAAATCTAAGGCTGATCCTTAACTTTCAGAAATGTTGTTGGACTTGGAAACTGTGTGGCATGCCTTCATAGCATCTTGGCCCTGGGAGTGTTTATTATTTAGTAATAGCAATGTTAGTCTCTGCAGTGACTACATCGTACTGATACTACAGAGTCTGTACATTCTCAAACTGTTTCATGCAGAGGCTAAAATTGGACTGAACTCAGACTCGGTGTGATTTTTGAACTGCAAGTGTAGAGTGACATGAAAACACTGGCATGTTGGGAAGTTTGGGGCTGGCAGGGGATTAGGAGATCAAAACTATGAGCTCCAGGCAGATCTTGTTCATGCACCCTAGATGGGATCTTGGGCAAATTTTTTACTCTCTTAAGCCTCAATTTTCTCCACCATTGCATCATTCCTTCCATTGGCATTGATCAATCGTAGAGCACTCGAGTATTGCACCTCCCTCAAGCACGAATGACACACATCAGGCGAGAGAGAAGTAAATCCAGTGGAGTTACACCAATTAAATGAGAGTCATAGGAACACAGTCATTTCTCTTGGTTGGGGTTTTTACTTACATCCACATCTGGTCCAGTGCCCAGCACATCAAGATGCTGCAGAAATAAATAAAAATGTCTGTAGCATAAGACAGGGCAAACTTTAGAGTAGAGGGAACATGCAAACTGGGTCTTAAGTACTGAATAAGAAGAGATGATGGAGGGAAGACAGAATTGGCCCATGAGACAGAAATAAAAGCAAGTGCAAGTATAAGGGCCTGGAGCTGGGATATGGCGGTGGGGGGGAGAGTGCCAGAGCACATTTGGAGAAAAGTCTGATCTGACTAGCAAAGAGTACGCACAGAGAAAGACACATCTCCCTTGGAGGCGTCATCGCTAGACAGGAAGCAGATAGAGATGATGCAAGAATTGCTTGGGGAGATATGTTAGGTGGTGTTATTGCATCTTGCTATCTTGATGTGCACATATTATAGATTTCTTCTGTAATCGTGGTGGCTATGGCTTTAGATTTATGTCTAATTTTGTTGGTTTGTGGTTGATCATTAGTAAGCAAATATGCATGCTGATGTGTAACTTGACTCTGTGCATGGCATTATTGATGGAGTCATTCATTCATGCAACAGATATTTTATTCTGATAAATGTTAATTGCTGCTATGAGTGCCTGACCAAGCTAATTTGCTGGGCCATGAGTCTGTACTTCCTGCAGAAACAAACCTGTTTAGAGGGCTGAGCTGCAGTGGCGTGCTTTTTCTGCTCTATGTGTACCCTCCTGATTTTGGGGGTACACAGTAGGCAGTTTCTTCCATCACACTTCCTTGCCTCATTCTACAGCTCCTGTAAGTTTTCTTCTCCTAGGGGCAGAGGTAGCCCCTCCCCCACAGGCTGGCTGAGCAGGATGCAGATGCAAGGCAAGGAAAAGGGGAGATCACTCCGCAGAGAGGTTACAGATGGAGGAGTGACTGCAGGAGGTGTCAGCCAGGAAGTGAGGAGGCAAGATCTGGGAAACAGATGGGAGATAGGGTGGGAAAGGGAAAATGCAGGGTTTTTTTTTTATCAACTTGGGAAGGAAGAAAATGAAGTGGGAAAAAAGATGAGAAAGTAAAGATGAGAAAAAGATGAGGAGGTAGAGAGAAAGAACTGGGCATGGCCACAAAATCCCAAGAAGACAGGAAAGTTGAGGCAAGAAGGAGAGAAAAGAAAGAGGAGCAAAGTGGGATTCGATGATTGTGTGGACAAATTCCCCAGAGCTAGCGTTGACACCCGCATTCTGGGCTCAGGGAACATTGCTGAATAGAAAGGAGGAGAAAGTCTGAGCTGTTTTTGCTTTGCCAGCTTGCACAGATTTCTCCAAAGCGAGGAGGTGTCGTGTGTCAAAATATTCAGTGGTGATGCATGAATTAGCAGAGATCAACTTGTGTTGAAGAAATCTTAATGGAGTATCCCCAAAGCAGAAATCAAAGCCACCAACTGAAGCAGACTGTTCACCCAATTAACACATACACCCAGGGCCTGGCCCTGTCGAGCCCAACAGTGTGCTGGGGGCTGGGGCTGGCATCCTGTTGGGGGCATGGACTAAGTTTATTTGTTCTTACCTCTGCTTGTGTGTTCAGTGCTGGTAGAGGGTAAGCACCCCCCAATACACACACACACACACACACACACACACACACGAATGTGTTCTGAACTCTGCTGAAGATCATACCATCCCTGGCTTTCGACCAATCCCGAGGCATTTAAAGAGGAATGAGTTTGTCTCCCCAGCTCAAGTTAGTATCATTTCTTTCCGCTGATGTCAACCATTGATGGATCTCTCCTTAGGAGCGGGACCTGGGCAGCTCTGGGCAAGCTCTTACTGCTATTTACACAAATGGAGGGGAGGTAAGCCTTGAGTAGAGGAACTGACTTTGCAGAGCCATGAGCACTGGAGGTAACATTAGCCTGGTCCTGGAGCACACAAATCGCAGGGGCGGCAGCTAGGTCTGAGAAGACTCAGGGAGGGCTCAGAACCCTTTCACCAAGTACTGTTTCCTGCCGTCCTGACCATGGTCCTGAGTTTCTGCGTGTAGGTCCACAGTGGGGGTAGAAGATCTGCCCTAAACCACCCAGTCTGAATGACACCTTGACTTTCCACTAATTTCTTTCTTTTTTTGTTGTTGTTGGGAGATATAGAGTCAGAAGTTGAACCAGGTTTGTGTGATGTCCCAAGTGTGGGAAACACATGGACCCTCTGTTGTCAGAAAATGAATATACACACAGGAGATAAAGGAGATTTCATCAAGGTAATTTACTTATGCCCAGAAGGTCATACTGCCATTCTACCCCCAGAGCTAGGCAGGCAAACCAGGCGGGGTGGTTTGCTCATTTCTTATCCTAACCCAAGGGGTTACATTGTCCTTTCTCCTTGTTGTGATGGAGCTAGACTCATATTTTCTTCTGACAGTTGGTTACCAGGGTGATGTGGTAACACAAGGGAGGTAGAAAGCACTCTGTCAGTAAAAAGTTTCCACTCACACCGGGCATGGATGGCTCACACCTGTAACCCTGGCTACTCAGGAGGCTGAGATCTGAGGATTGGAATTTCTGCCTAGGCAGAAAAGTCTGTGAGATTCTTATCTCCAAGTAGCCACCAGAAACCCAAAAATGGTGCTGAGGCTTTAAACGCTAGTCAAGAAAGATAAGCTCAGGAACAGTGCTCAGGCCTTGATTTGAGCCCTGCAACTGAGAATGAATGAATGAATGAATAAATAAATAAATGTATGTATGTTTCCACACAAAGGGGATTTATCTCATCACAGCAGACTGGAAATGGGCTGGGAATGGGGAGGCTGATAGGTACAGTTGGAAGAAATTAGTAAAGTCAGTGGGAAATCCCCACTCAAAACAGGGGCAGGCTCTTCTTCCTTTATTAAGTAATAGTTTTGATGTCAAAATGGGATAGGGATGTCATGAAGAAAATGTGATACCACCATGTTTTGATATCATAGTAGTTTTGTTTACTTTATTGTTGGTATAAAGGTGATATACAGAGGGATGGCAATACACATCAGATGAGTACATTTCTTTTTGTATAGTATCTTTTTCCTTGCTTCACACTCCCAGCCCCTCCTTTCCATCCCCACTCATGAGTTGCATAAGTCACTTTGATCAGTGTTCAGTGAGCTCCACTGCTGCATTTTTCCACCTTTTCCCCCCTTGAATTCTGGGCTTTCCAAAGATATACAGGTGAATACACTGTACACATAAAGCAGATCTATTCTTTAACCGTTGGTAAGACTCACCCTCCTGACATGGCTGGCCATTCACAGATAACATAGCTTGTTTTAAAGTTAAGAAGCACGTAATTTCAGGAAACGTCAGTACAAGGGAGTATCAGTTGAGAATGGCGACTGGTTACAGGATGGAGCCATTTGGGTTTGAGAAAAGATCACTTATTTCCCATAAGAGCTATGGTCTTCACACCACCATTTACCTGAACGAATGAATAACCTCCCAGCAGCCAACACAAAGAACAGAGACAGATTCTTCACAGAAGAGACGAGGAAGGACGCTTCCCATCTGCCTTATCCAGGTACACAGGGTAGAAAGCTATTTCTTCAACTACACTAAAACTGGTGGTTGTGATACATGTGGACTGCTAGGGCCACTCCCCTAGATATGTGATCATGGGAAAATGACATATTAAAAAGAGATTCCTAGGATCATAAACATTTTGGAAACTTTGGGGGAGAGTTTAATAACAGCAGCTGGACTCAGACTAACAATCATTTTAGTCTATTAACAACTTCTTGGCGGGGGGGCATGATTATTGCTGTGAAGGGAAACACAGACATTCCCTAGGTACTACAGGCTCCTCCTGGCTCTAGAATCTGTCTCTCACTACTAGACTATGCTTCATCTCAAAACAAAGAATCTGCTCTGTGAAGTTTGGACACAGGAAAACATGAACAAATATACCAACAATGGCCTGGAATTTCATTTCATCAGAAGGTGTTGATGATAATCACAGCAGGGGCTCAAAAGACAAAGTTGGTATCATCCTTCATTCAGATCCTTGAGCAAAGGAGTGACAGGCACATTTGGAAACAAGAAAGAAGGGACATGGAAGGCACGTCACATGGTACAAGGGACAGGTAGCCATTACCTGAAAGCACATGCCAACTTTGCTCAGGTGGCTGAACTCATCTGGACCTCTTGGCTCTTGTCTTCATGGCACAATTACCTGCAGAGCTTTGCTCTTGGCCACCCAAGCCCCTGAATGCCATGCCTAATTTTTGATGTAACCTGACCTTTTCATTTCTCCTGATGTCTATTTTAGTACTGGATGGTATTTATTGATTATTATTTATTAATACCTATTATATTTTTCATTATTTTCCATACGGAGATCCATGCTTTGGCTTCACTCTCGAAGTACTTAAATCGAATGAATACATAAGCGCAAAGTCACACTTCTCTGTGTTCTCTGGGGCTTCTGAATATGCCTTGCCACTGCGTGGAAATATTTCACCATTAATGGGTAGGCAGGTGGCAGGAGCACCCTGAGATGGCGTTGCAGACATTAAAGACTTTAGTGGTCTGCTTCAGAGAAGTGCTTCTGACCTTGTCACGGGAAATGTGGCTGTAATCTAGATCATGGCTCAGTGGGTGTGGGGTTGGTTTGGGAGAAGTTGCATTTCTCACAAGTTCTTGGGTCCTAGGTGGCTGGCCAAAGGACACACTCGGAGGAGCCTGGCTGTGAAGAATGGCTTTCTGCTTGCTCCACGTATTGCCTCTTGTTGACCTGACGTGTCAGAAGGAAAAGGCTGGTGGCTGGCTCTCTGTTTCCCGCAGTGTTCTCTTTGGTCTTGAACTCAGCTAGATGACCAAAGTCAACATTTTCACATGGACTTGACACTCACTCATTGAAAGAAGCAAATCACTACATGTGGTTTGAACCAATACGATCCAACCAAACCTGCAGCAACAGACTGAAATCCTGGTTTGTTTTCTGATTTTTACCATTTATATTATGACAGTATTTCTACCATTGGCCACATACATATTTATCTCCTGTCAACATTAGCACCTGGATGTATATAAAATAAAAAACTCCATATATATGTATATATATAATGTTCTATCTCTTTTAGTTCAAAGAAGCCCTACCCTGCTAAGTGGGGTGTCTGCCTTTCTATCTTCTCAGATGGATTTGGCGACTCTAGGCCTTTTCTGCTCTGTTCCTCTGTTATTGATTCTCCAAGGGATGCTGGCATCGATACTGTGTGCAGATGATGAAGCAGGAAACTTCTAACGAGGTTAATCAAGTTCCAGAGTCCATTCTGCAGAGTCTCATCCTACTGAAGAATTACGGAACAGCTCCTGTACCTGGTCCCCACCATCTTCAGTTCTGAGAACCAGGCTGTATACCAGCATTTATATTCCCAGGATGCTCAACATTTTTGAGTCAGAGGTAGGATCTGTGAAGCAACCATCCTGGGTAATCAAAGAGATTTTTATGTCACTCTTTTTTTTTTTTGCCAGTCCTGGGCTTGAGCTCAGGGCCTGAGCACTGTCCTTGGACTTTCTCAAGGCTAGAGCTCTACCACTTGAGCTTTAGCACCACCCTGGCTTTTTTTTTCTATGTATGTGATGCCGAGGAATCGAACCCAGGTCTTCATGCATGCTAGGCGAGTACTCTACCACTAGGCCAAACTCCCGGCCCACCTTCTTGTGGAGGAGAGTGGTGGTCTCTACATCTGTAAAACACATTGCTTTCGATTTTTGTTCATTTCCTTGTGTAACAACAAACCTCATCGAAAGCACTATTGAGTTCATTGCCCAATATGAACTATCAATTCTGCCCTCTTTAGCTCAGCACATTAGATAGATAGACAGATAGATTTGCACGGCATATTTCCAGTAACTTATATATCTATCTATCTATCCATCATCTGTATCATCTGTCATCTATCATCATTCATGTATGGTTACACAACAACCAACAATGGAAATACATGCCTGGTGGAAGATTTCTCTCAAAGGAGAAAGTTTATAATGGAACACAACACATCTTCCTATATAGTTATTAAGGAAAAATAAAAGCTGGTGTAGGTGACATACACCTATAACCCTAGCTGTTCAGAAGGCTTGAAATCTGAGGACCCTGTTTCTAAGACAGCTGGGGGGCAGGAAAGTCTGTGAGACTCAATAAACTACTTTCCAAAGGTCAGATGCGGAGCTATAGCGCAAGTGGTGCTACCCTTGAAGAAAAAAAGCTCAGGGACAGCACCCAGACCCTGAGTTCAGGCCTTAGGACTGGCGTAGAAAAGGCAGGGTGTGTGTGGGTGGGGAGGGATAAACATTTGATGCTCCCTCTGAAGTCAGTTTCCCAATGAACGCTGGGAAATGCATGCTCCTCCTTCCACGCAAAGAGCCCCTTTCTGGTGCTTAGCTCTGAAAGCAGTTTCGTCTGTATTCATTGGTGATGGGGATGTGGAAAGCAATAGCCCTTACGGCATATCTGCAAACCTTGTAAAACCTCCTTGAGGGTGCTTTCTCCAAGCTGATACTAAAATGTCTAAAGGCAAATCAGATGGAACATATTCTCATTTCTGGGTGAGAGGATGGGAGAATATTCTAGATTTTCTTAGAAGTCATGCATTGCTTGATAAAATATTAAATAGAGCAATGCAATCAATATTACCTTTGGTAAGTTAAAAAGAGCCTATTGTCTCTATAACACCAACAAATAAAGTGAAATTCGATAAATCCGTGTGTGCAGCAAAGCAAGGTACAAGTGGTTTTCTTATATTTTATCCTAATTTTATATTAAGTGCAACTAAGAGTGGGTTGAATTGTATAGAATTGTTTGGAGTCAGGGTTATAGATTGGAATCCAATTCTATCCTACTATTTTATGTATGTAGACCCTGGCACCTACTTAGTGTTTTTAAGCTTTAATCTTCAGTAAAGTGGGGATTCTCTCTCTCTTTCCTCTCCCCCCTCTCTCTCCCTCTCTCTTCCCCCCCCCTCTCTCTCTCGCTCACCCACACATCAAAATGTTGATGTAGAGATCAGGGAGATGACATATTCAAGATGCTTAACTTTGTGTCTAGACTCACTCAATAAAGTTGTTCTTTCCATTGTTGTCATCCATAATTCTCATTGTGCAGTATGTTGTCTGCTAGATATTTACATGTAAAGAAGTCATTGTCAATGAGAATGAAAGTTGAATTCTTTATTTGTAAGTACTCAGGAGCCCTTGGGTGACCAGTGGTTGCTGTGTTGTGCCGTGTAGGTGAAAAATATCTTGTATAGCTGTGTCATGAAGTTTTAGTGCATGGAACTGGCCTAGAAGGATGTACGAACCATATGTTTATTTAAATGATTCCCCAAACATACTCTCTCTTAGGCTAAGCCTTGTTGAAATTTAGATAACGGATGGTTCTTTGGGAATGTTTAGAGGAAAGTTACCTTGTTTTTCTAAGGAAAAGATATCTAGATATTTTCAAAACAACATATGATACTTTAAGAACATGGACTCTTCAAATTACCTGCCCTCCACCTCCCCCCAGAATGGGGATGAACCAAGAAACCATCTTTAGGCTGTATGAAGAAGTCTTTTTTTGCCAATCCTGGATCTTAAACTCAGGGCCTGAGCAGTGTCTTTGGGCTTTCTCAAGGCTGGAGCTCTACCACTTGAGCCACAGCACCTCTTCCAGCATTTTCTATGCATGTGGTACTGAGGAATTGAATTCGGGTCTTTGTGCATGCTAGGCAAGCACTCTACCACTGGGCTAAACTCCCGGCCTTTTTTTTTTTTTTTTAAAGAAAACTAAATCTGCTCGCACAACAGAAATACTTAAACTGATTCCAAGTTTCGCCTGAATTGTTCCTCAATATTTATTCTCTTTTTGATTTTTTTAACATAGTAGCTAGTTCAGTGAGGAGAATCCTTTCCAAACAGGGAAGAACCAGCAAGCAGATAAATGAAAATGTAGCTCTTGTCTCCTGTTGGCCTAGAGGCCAAGGATACATCTGACTACATGCTTAGATTCAGTGACTATATCACCTTTGGTTATCTGCCTCCTGTGTACTCTTCGACTGAGAAGTGAAGGGCAGTTCCACACTGAGTCTCCAGCCCCTTGAAGACAGTTCAGCAGTGAATCAGAATGAAACAGCTTTCTGTTTCTCCTTGACCTTGTTCTTAGAGTATAGTTGCATGAGAGGAATCTTGAATGGAAACACTGCCTTTGGATATCTGGTAGACCTCTCTTCTGTCATCTACAGAAGTTGGTCTTCTGTTCTCAATAATGCAAAAACACTGAAGGATAAATACACATCCAAAGCTTTAGAGTCCTTCAGGCTGATGAAGTATGGATCTTTGGAAGGCTATTTGCCAAATGTCTGAAGGAATTATTTAGTCCTCTATATCCCTGACTATTATGATTGTTGTTATTTTTAATTTTGTTTTTTGTTATTTTTAATTTTGTTTTTTTTTTTGAGGCAGAGTCTCATACAGTAATTCAGGCTGCCTTGAATTCTTGATCCTCCTGCCTCTGCCTCCCAATTACTCTGCAGTTTCTATGCTACTTTGCCCAGCCTCTGACCATTGTTTTGAAATGCAAACTTCAAAGGTGATGACAAGAAACCTGTGTAAATAAATCAAACATAAGTTCCAACTTTAAGGGCTTAAGCTAGGCCAGGAAGTTTCTGATGGGTGGGAGACTGGCACAGGGATTCATTTTCACACCTGATACTTTCCTGCATGGGATACATTTACAGTATGATGAATGGCAAGAAATCCTCAAATGTGCAACCTTCCCTCACCCCCCACCCCGAGTGGTCATCTACTATGCTTGGTGGGATTGGATACCAAATATTTAATGTTTACTCTTCAAAAATGAAATAACTAAAACAAAAAATAAAATCCCAGGCCAAGGCCAATGCATGTGAGTAAAACAAAGCCAAACAAACAAAGGCTTCATAGTTATCACAAGAACGGAAATCTGTTTCCATGGACAGAAAATTCATTTTACTCATAAACCCCTTTTTCTCCCCACCTGCTTTCCATTCAGACAAACACTGTAAGATAAGCTGTGTTTTCTAGTGCTCCAGCAGTAAGGCAGGATAAAAGATTGGAAACTCCATAAGGATGTTCTTCTAATTATTGTAACCAACATTATTTTTTCCTATTTGGCAAACCATCTATTCAGATTAAACTACATCCTGGGAGCCTTTTATTTGAAGATTGCCAGTGTAGGGTGGAAAGGTAGCTCAATTGTATGCTTTCTACACTTTAAATATCCCAAAGAGAAGCATTGAAATAGATCCCAGTATTTGCGTAAGAGTGATGTTTTGTTAAGAATGATCTAAAAATACCCACTTGCTGCCTCCCTCCATCTTCAGCCCTTGAAATCAGCCCGAGACCTTTCTGTATTTAAACACCATGAACAAGATGGCCCAGGTTATCCATGGCTACCATCATGTCCTGGTGTCCCCATGATCTAAATAAACAAATGAGTCCAGCCAAAGTGTCAGGAGACTCTAATTCTGCTTAATATTAGGACTGCATCGACCCCTTTAATAATTGTTACTTATCCAGACATTTAATTGCACCATTGTAAATACACGGGGAAGCCCTTGAGAGAAGGCAGTTCTGTTGCTGTGATGAGACTGATATTTAAATTGTACTGTTCTAGTCCAACCTCTGTCAGAGCAAATCTCTGGCTCTGGGATTTCGGAGAGACAATTCCTAGAAGTCAGGAACCCACCTGAAGCGGATCTGCCCAGGTAGTATGCTGCTTTTCAAAAAACACAAAATTAATCAAAGAATGAGTAGGGAAGAGAACCAGGAGAGGAAGAGAGGCTCTGAAGCATCAAGACAGGGATAGAAGAACACTAGAGATCCAGGTCTCCCTGGAATAGAAACTTTGACTATGACCAGAACTTTGAAGTGTTGGGTGATGCATGGAAAACAGTCTGTGTGCACAGTCATGGTGCCAGTGTGATGGAGGTGAGGGAGAACTGAAGGTATTCTGGGAATTTTATTCAGCCTCTCCATCCATTTTTCAGCTCTGCTCCTCATCTGAGGCTTTTGGGGGAGTGGCTGACATCAGGAGTTACAGATCTGCTCCTCTTCTCTGTCAGTCTTCTGGATTTGGGCGCTTTGTTCAACCTTGGGATCCAATGAGTATCAATATCAGTAACTAATGGGAGGAATGGATGACTGGATTCCACTTGCTGTAGACTTCGAGCTCTTGTATTCTGAGTTAAAGGACCTGAGGATGTATGATCTCACTGGGTCACAGACTAGTAAATTACACAGCCAATAGGTTGGAGAATGCTGTCTCTGACATTTCCCCATTCAGAGATTCATGAACAACACACCAGCATACAATTTCCTTACCAGCTCTGTGGCACAGAAACCTCCCAGACTTTGCTCCCCCAAAGCTTTCCATGCTTCTCTGACCATCAAATTCCCTCCTAAATAATGTCAAAGCTACGACATGCCCTGGGGCCAGGGTGATACAGAATACTTCTTTCAGAAATAACATCTTTTGGCTAATGCTTCTCTATTGCGGACATTACAGACACACACACACACACCATATACACATGCTCAAATATACATACAGATATACACACATGCATGCACATGTGCACACACACATGGAACAGTCCAGAGAAATCTGTCATACACTCACTTCTTCCCCTCAGAGTCTTAGGGACCAAGGAAGATGCAATTCTTCTTACCTGCTCATAACCACAGGTCCTGCCTACCTGCGGGGGCTCCTAGCCACCCAGCCAATCACAGGCATGTGTTCACATCCATGGACATAAGAATTTATTCTGCAAAGCTGGGGTCAAAGAACAATTTTTCATACTGGGGCCAGATGGTGACCATTTCAGCCCTTGCTGGCCAGACCGTCTCCGTCACAAGTACTCAGATTTGTCATCTCAGCATGAGAGCAGACGTAGACAATACTGAGACAAATGAGTGGTGGCTGTGTTCCAACAAGAATTCATTTAGGACTACTGAAATCTGAATTTTATATGACTCTTATGTGTTACCCAATATTCTTCTTCTTTTGATTTGTTTCCCACTATTTAAAACTGTAAAAGACAATTGTAGTTTATGAGCCATACAAAATTAGGCTACCGGCTCTTTAGCCATGAATCATAACATACCAGCTTGTGCTTTCTGCGACCAACGGGTTCCTCAAAGTGGCAAGAACGGTCTGTCCATAGAATCTCATGTGAAGGAGTCTTCTTGTTATAGAATATTGTAATGGATTCTCTGTGATGTGTGTGTGTGTGTATTGGGACTCACACTCAAGACCTGAGCACTGTCTCTTAGCTTGTTTACTCATGGTTAGTGCCACAGATCCACTTCCAGCCTTTTGGTGGATAACTGGAGGTAAGAGTCTTGCCAACTTTCTGGCCCAGTCTGGCTCCAAATTGTGATCTTCAGATCTCAACCTCCTGAGTAGCTGACATTTCCCCCCATTTAGAGAGTCAAGGTCAACCCCAGCGTATAAATTCCTTATCATATCTGTGGCATAGAAACCTGCCCGGCTTTGCTCGTACAAGGCTTCCCATGCTTCTTTGACCACTAAATTCAATCCTATACTGCCACAGCTATAACATACCCTGGGGCTAGTATGACACAAAATACCCTGTCAGAAATAAAATTTTTTGAGTATAAGCCATCAACATCCAGCTCTGAAATGAATTCTTTCAGCAAGGAAAATCTCCTAATTCCTACACCTGGAATCAAGCATGGCCTTCTTGTGTGCCATCTTTAGTGCATCTCTGGTTGGAGGCAGGGCAGAGCTTTCTGCTTCTGCTAAGTTCCAGACAGGGGGAGGGGGGGGTCTAAAGCCAAAGGAATCCTCACTTTTGCCAACTCTAACCTCCTACTTTGCTCCCTGGCTGTCGCTGATTTGGCATCTGAGCTGATTTTCTTTGGAAGCTTCCTGCCCACAGTTCCATGCACGAGTTGTATGTTTTAACAACAGCGCCAAGCATCTGCAGAACACCCAAGATGCCATCCACCTGTTTGCATCCTGTCAGCTCCGTGATAAATATTGTATCCAGAGCCTGAAAACAGAGTTGATGTATTGACAAGGCGGCCCTCTCCACCTGAAAGACAAAGCTGGCCACCATGCCTGAGCATCTGCTTAGCCACTAGCTCAGAGGCAGAAGGGAGCCACAGCCAACCAAAAAGAATGCAGACGACATCTTCCCTTAGCCTCTGGGAGATTGTGGAAATGATCCATCAGCCAGTCATTTTCCTTGCAGGATGCCAAGCATCCAGCTTGAGGGGTGCTGGATGCCCAAGTGACTAAGTTGGCAGTTGCTTGGGTAGAGAGCATGCATTGGTTTGGTGTGGTTTCCAGGAAAGATCCCAGCCCTGAGTGCATGGGAGGATTCAGAGGTGGATTCTGTAAAGGTTGTAGATAGTGGCTTGTGGCCATTCCCATCTCCTCCCTAATGCAGACATTTGATAAACATTGCTTGGGAATCTGCGTCCTCACGTCTCATCAGAGCTGCTGCCGATTCAGAGGCGGGCCTGATCTCATTCTCAGCATTGTCTTTTGTGTGTTCGTTTTCAACACCAAAAGGTGAACTGTTTTGGAATCATTTATTCATTCTTTTATTTCTGAGACATTTTGGCTTAAAACGTCAGCCATCTTCTCCTACCCTGTACCAGTGGAGTGAAAAACCTAAGTTTCTTTCCTACGATAGACACAGTGGCTGGCAGATGGCATTCAAGGTTCCTAGACTTCTTTCCCATCAGAACTGGACTGGGAATGTCCCAAAGGAAACCATAGGTCTAAGTGGCTGTCTCAGTAATGCTTTCTTCTAGCAATGGCTGGGGGAATGGGCTCTCTTGTCTTTTAGCCCCTTCCTGGATACCTGTAATTTTCTTGGGCCTTGAACTCCACCACTGGTGTTTCAGTCCTCCTCTGCGTGTGTTTAGTCAGATCTGCGTGAACTGGGAGATAGAGGGTTCCCTATTAGTTCACCCTTTTGGGGTCTCTATGACCAAATATCTGGCAGATACACGTTAAAAGATGGGAAGTTGATTTTATCTTACAGTTTCAGAGATCTGCCATGATAAGTGGTGTCATGGATGGGAAGCAGAGAAAGGAGATACAGGAAGGAGCCAAGGGATCATAGAGTCTCATGAATCTGTCTGCAGTGGTGCACTTCCTCCAGCTACCCCGATCGCCTCCCCACCCACCCCAAATAATGCAATCAGATTAGGAATGCACCTAAGGAGTAATCATTCATTATGTTGGAGTCTGACATGCTTTCCAGTTTTACAAGTTTACCTAGTCCAAAAATTTATGGATAATATGTTTACCTCAAGGAAGAGGGAGTTGGCAGCTGATACACTATGCTCAGGAAGCTTATTCAAAGCAGTACTAGTTCACAAATGCGAAAGGCTCATCACCTCCCCCCCCACCCAATCCAAACTACATCATCTTGAAATTCCCTTGACAGAAAAAAAATAAAAAGCCTTTTTTTTTTCCACGTCTGCTTAGGAACGGTGGCCCCCTTCTCCTGAGTACACATTGCTGGGCTGGGGGACCTGAGTACAAAAAGATTTTATATTTCTCTCCTTTGAGCTCTGACATCAGTCTGCTTTGTAATTCTCACAGGAGACATACATCTATGCGTGGGAACAGGCATGGCTTATACAATTTAGGCTGGGAAATATTTTTAAAGCTCATTCATGGTTCATTAGGAGTCTGATCATTGGGGCAAAGGGTTGAAGACATTTGTGGCAGTGGGCCAAACAGGCTTAGTGTAGCTCTGGCAGGGGGCTGGGTGTCCCAGCACATCAGGGAATTGGAGGGAGGCTTTCATGGGAGGGCAAGAACCATTCTCTCAGCCCAATCCAGAGGTCTCCACACTTTACACAATGATGTGGGAAACCAAAAATTCTGGTAACCGGATGGTCCTCAGCCAGTCCCTTGATAACAGGATGTGTGGGTGGGTAACAGGAGGTGCCCGGGGTGACTCCATTGTATACGCTCAGGGCCATTGCTTTGGACATCTCACTTAACTCCATCAAGTCTTAAGAAAAGGTGCCACCACCTCCCACAGGACAGATGGGGAAATGGAGCCACAGAGAAATGAGGTGATTTGTCCAAGCGTGAACAATGTGAGTTGGCAGTCAGACCCTCTTTCATGGGATCTCTTCTTTCATGGTAGGAGATGTCGCTGCCTTAGTGCATAAGGCGGGGGGGAGGGATATTTCCGTATAAAAGGCTTGTGTGGGAGGTACTAAAGACTGGACATGTGATCTCCTTCAAAAGTCCCACTTGGGAAGGACAGTTTCCAAAAGTGAACACGCGCGCGCACACACACACACGCACACACGCACACGCAACTAAGGATACAAAAAAAAAACTAAACAAACTAAGAGACAAAACTCAACGGCCCTCTTGTTCTCACTTCAGGACAGCCCAGGAAGCTGCAGTTCCGCTCTGGAACATTCCCCTGGAGGGGCATGCGTGAAACACGCCTGCCTTTATGAAAAGGGATGGCTTCACATAACCATTTTTTCTTAGGCTGAGTCCCAAGGTTCAGTAGCTCACATAATGAAATTATTCCAACCTGGAGGCCAATTGGAAAAGTAATTACAGACCATTAAAGCCTCATTGCCCAGCTCCTAGCCCCTGCCTTCCTGGTCCCCTGTCCTGTGTCTGTCACCCCAACCTCACTCACTCCTTACTCTGCAAGCACAGCCATTGAGGAGAGGCAGGGCATCTTGGTTCATATAAGACTTGTAAAGGTTCCCATGAGAGAAAGTGGGACAGCCAATAGTTTGAGAAAATGCTACTCCCAGAGAATGAAGGATAGGTACACATGTCTCTGTGTGCCAGGCATGAATGAAAGGCTTTGGCAAGCACTTATTCACAAGGAATCACTAGCCTAGAAGCGCTAAAACCCTGATACTTACTTTCTCCCTTCCCTGAATGCACACTGCAGACATCACTAGTAGATCACGGCACACATTGCTGCAGAATTTGTCTTAGGGTTCTCAACAAAAGCAAGGAGTTCCCCTCTTACCTGTGACTGAGGACCCAAGGCCCGATGGACATACCTTTTCTTCCCTTCTGGGGTGATTTCCATTTGTATTAATATAGAACCTGAGACTCGGAGAGGTGGAACGGCTTGCTGAGCTTTGCCTTTCTGAGATGTGGTTCAGTGGGGACCAGACCTGGATTTCCATGTCTATCCCAGTCCTAGCAGTCTCAGTTGTCACATTTGCTCTGATCTCCATGTCCCTGAGCAGTGAGCATCTCTGCAAGCTTTTGGCTAACTCTTATGCATCCTTCAATACCCAGTGTGAGGTGAGTTGCTAGTTTTGTGAAGCTATCATTATGATCTTTCCTGGCTATTTTTTTTTCTATTTCTTCTTTATCCTGACCCCATTTACCCTGCCACAAAAACCTCTTACTGTAAGGTTTTTTTCTTATCCATGCAACAGACAATGTAATGAAATACTAATAATACGATGTATCATTAATCATCAGTACTTATTATTTATTAATAATTCTAATAATGATTATTTTAATGCCAATTAATAGCCATTATCCATGATTATATATTATTAATTAACCATTTGCTCCAAATACTTAGTCATACTTCAGGCTCACCTATGCCCCTACCCAAAAACCAGGATGAAAATTGGATCATGGGATGAGCGCGTACACACACACACACACACACACAGAAGAATGAAGGTCTATGTGGGGGACATTCTCTTGCTCTCCTCCCCTTTAATGTAGACACAGGTAGGTTCACAGAACAGACTCAAGTGAGACTGTGGCCGGCGAGCATGGAGAGTTGAGTGGAGAAGTGAGAGTTTCCTGGCTGGGAGCCTATACCCAGGAGATACGAGCACGGTGGGAAGGAACATCACTCCATCCGAGCTTCATTTATTCTCCTCCCTGCCCATCCCCTCTTCGCAGGACAGCTTTCAAAGTCCAGCCAGAAGTATAATCCTGCAAACTCTGACATCCTTATTACACACCAAGTGACATTTTATGTAATGGTGTGTGTGTGTGTGTAAAAAGAAGTCTAAAACTTCCAATTCTGCCTCTTCATCCTCAGTGCTGTTAATCAAACGCTAGCCAAGGATGCATCATTACAAACAGCATGTAATCGATCGGTTGGGTCCTATAAATGCCAGCTAACAATGTTGCCATAGAATGATGTCCCCCTCAGAGGTCTAGAAGGTATCTCTTTGGGGAACAAGGGCATAAGCCATGTTTCCTTAATTGGGTATGCAAATGGAGGCGGGCAGCATCCTGGTAAGTTCTACCACCTGCTGACAGAGCTGAGGAGATGGGGAATGGTGTGTTTTTTTGGGGGGGGCATGTGTAGGGCATCTGAGCCCCGAATCGGGCATTGTGTTCTATCTCTGGGCTTCTAGGGGACTGTGTGTGGATGTAACACAGATCTGCTTGTATGTACGTTAGACACTGAGCGCTGTGCCTGTGTGAACACGTACTCTGAGCTCCTTGAGGGCAGGGTGGGTAGTTTATTGGTGGAGCTGAACCCTTAATGGCTTGGACACTGACTTTTTTTTTGTACAAGTGAATCAAAAAGGAAAAGAAGTGCATGTTTGTCGGTGGGTCTGAGATGAGCCTTGCTGACTGGCATATGTCGTGCAGAGCGGATGTAGGGCCATGAGTAGACACTGGGGTGTGACAAGGTAGTGTGTCGTGGGCAAGCGGGAGGGATTTTGCAGATCGAGGAGTATGAGTTGAGGTTGTCTGACCTTGCTGAGCTACTGTTCCTCTCCAGCCTCACGGCTGCAACCCTGAGCTTCCCTACCTCCCCTCGGGGACTCAGTGCAAAGGGCCTCACTGTTTGAACTCTTCTCTGTCCCCAGTAAAACGGGCAGGGCGAGGGGGTAAGGCATGGAGTTTACCTACAGGTGAACAGATCCAGTCGGGAGCATGGTCCTTCCAGACTGCTGCTAGCTGCTCCTTGGAGAGCCTTAGCCCGCCAGCCTTGTTCATAAAGGTTCCAAGCCATGGGTCCTCAGCTCAAACGACTCTGTCTACATCGGGTCATGTTTTCTCGCCTCTTTTTTCTCTGATTACTGAGCAGCTCTTCCCTTGTCCCTTGAGTTTTAAGAGTATTCTTCTTAAACAGACCCTAGCCATTGCTGTCCAGGTATCTTCTGTGCCCTGTCAGCTCTGTTGTTTCTTTCATTCATTGATTTACCTTGGTTTAATCTACTGATCTTGCCTTCCCAGCTCTATGGAGAGATAAATTACTAGGGGCAAAATTGTCCTTAGAATGCTTTTACTCTAATACTCTTGCTTTCCAGATGGGGAAATAGAGGCTTCACCTGGGGAAATGATGCCACTCCATTAATAGGCTGAACCAGGGGATAATCTAGAGGGGAGGATAGACATGTACACAGGGATGCTGCACTCTAGTATGATGGGGGAGAGTCAGGTATGGGGAAATATGTGGTCATCTAAGCCCCTGTGGAAAAGGAGGAGAGCTCCTACAGAGAGAAGAGGCAATGGAGGACTTCCCGAGTGCGAGGGAGTTGTCTCCTCAGCAAGAACTAGCCAAGCAATGGTGCCAAGGAATTTTGCACAGATGGAGAAGCTTCTAATCGAATGCATTGCCAGCAGCTTCTTTCCAGGGCACCTGCTCCTCCTTTGGAATGTTCTAAAGAGTGGAAATGGAAAGGAGAAGAGGGGGGAACAAAAAGAGATCGAGAGCACAAGTGAGACAGCACGGAGGCAACACGCATGAGTGAATGAGTGCGATCCACGTTTGTGACCATCTTAGTGTGGTATATCATACCATGCTGGTTCGCTTAGTTCTGGCAATATTTTGATTACTCTCACTTGACAGATGAGGCAATGGAAGCTTGGGGTGGCTGAATGACTCTTTTCTCATGTCATAAAGACAGGAGGCTGAATTCAAACTCAGCGCTTCCCAGCTCTGTAACTGGTGTGTGTGTGTGTGTGTGTGTGTGTACATGTGCATGGCTGTGCCAATACTAGGGCTTGAACTCAGGGCCTTTAGAGTCTTACTTGGATTTTTCATTTGAGGCTGACACGCTATTGCTTGAGCCACAGCTCCACTTTTGGATTTTTAGTGGTTAAATGGAGATAGGAGTCTCATGGATTTCCCTGTCCAGACAGGATTTGAACCCTAGTCCTCAGATCTCAGCCTCCTGAGTGGCTAGATTATAAGTGTGAGCCACCAGAGCCCAGCTAGGATTGGTTTTTTCCACTCTACCTGCTTGTTGCCCACTTGCACAGTATAAGAAAATCGTAAGGACAGTGTCTCCCTGGACTTGCTCTTCTTAGTATTGTAAGGTAAAGCAGTTCTTGTCCTCTACCCACTGGCCACAGAGAGGAGCAGCATCTTTCTCCAGGCTATGGCCCCCTGAGACACAGGCAACACTCTCCTAGCTGCTTAAATTCACACCAGTGAATCAAATATGCCTGTAAGCATATTAATGGGGCCTTTACCAGTCCCCGAATCTGCTGAATCTTCATCTTCACTTAAAGCCAAATGAAGTTTGATTTTTAATTCACCTCGCAGAGCCATAAAACAAACCAGCGTTTGCAGCTAATGCTCGAAATCTGTCTCTCTGCAGGCTCCTTGGCTGTCTCCCCAACCTGTCCCCGCTCCCTCCTGCTGGCTGGCTGAGCTGACCTGACCAGAGGGCACATCCTGCTCCCCTCCCTAAGTGGGGATGCCCCGGCTGGGCTGCACCCAGGATACACCTGGGGCAGCTGCAAGAATGCTGATTCACTCCCTCCTCAGAGGGAGTGATGTCACTGCGCTCTGGGCAGCTGCGTTTCTTCAGAGCTCTCCAGGTGCCAGAGACAGCTGCCCAGGACCACCGGCCCAGGGGAGGCCCTTGCTTCAGGCCTGAGATGAGCTTTGGATGCCAGTTTGCCATCAACTGTGTTTCTCTTCTGAAAAGGATTCGTCTATTTCTTTTCTTCTGGGTACCCCTCATCTCCTCTGGACTGGGCTGGGTACTGAATGCTCAGTCTGGAGACTCCATGGCTGTGATGCACAGTCTCCACTTAGGACTGGCTTCTTTGCTGTGGAAAATAAAATGGTGCTTCTTTCGAAGCAAGGGAATCCTAGGCTCAAATTCTAAAACTCTGGCTTGAATATTCTCTGTGTGTGGAACTGCCCTGAGAGCCAGTTTCTCACCTGTCAAATGGCTGCTACTTCTATTTGTTTTTGTACAATAAACCCACCTAAAAGCTTAGTGGTGTTGCACACCACTATTTTATTTTATGAAATATTTATGTTATTTTATTTAAATATTTGTTTTGCTTAAGGATTCACAATTTGGATAGGGATCAACGAGGCTGGTTTATCTCTGTAGCATTCAACATTAGAGTAGGCTGAAAGCTAGGGCTGGAATTAATTGGAAACCTCATTCATCCATGTATTTGGAAATGGGCTTGAGCCAGAGTCAGAACAGTAGGACACCTCCGAAATCTTTCTTTCTCTGTCTTCCTCTCTGTTTCTCTCTGTGTGTCTTTGGCTGTGTGTGTGTGTGTGTCTCCATTTCCACCCCCTACCTGGTCTATAAAGCACATCCCATCTGGGTAAACAGATTTTTCCTATATTGGCTCACAGCTCTCAAGGTATACATGGCTGAGAGAACCATGTAAAAGCTTAGTGTTTTACACACACCATTCTCAGGTCGTGAGCATCCCTTTCCACTTCCTTTCTGTCAAGACACTCAAAGAACTTTTAGATCTAAGGGCTAAAGGCCCCACTTCTTGGAGGGGGGGGTGGGGGTGGAAGGACTATAACAAGAGCCTGGGGTACTGCAAAATCCTGTCACATCCACGTTTGAAAATACAGTCTTCCAAAATGTGAACCATAATACTTCGCCTGAGCTCTTCAGCTCAAGGCCACCACCGTACCCCTGGAGCCACAGCGCCACTTCCAGTTTTCTGGTGGTTAATTGGAGATGAGAGTCTCAGGGACCTTAATGCCTGGGCTGGCTTTGAACAGCGATCCTGAGATCTCAGCCTCCTGAGCAGCTGGGATGGCAGGCGTGAGCCACTGTGCTCAGCAACTTACCTTGATCTTTAAAGATGTATCCTAAACATTTCACCTAAATCATTTAATTTATATTAGTAATAAACTCCTGGCATATATCATCTCACTGACACCTCACAACAACCCTACAGAGCATATTTTATTTCCTCCTCTTTTTTTTCTTCTGTTCCTGGGACTTCACTCTGGTCCTAGGCTCTGACTCTGGGCTTCTTTTGCTCAAGGCTAGTGCTCTACTAATTGAGCTACAGTGCCACTTTCTGCTTTGAACTCAGCCTCCTGAGTAGCTAGGATGACAGGCGTGAGCCATGGACCCCTGGCTATTTTCTCCTTCTATAGAAGCAAGGACTATGGTTCACAAGTCAGTCTGGCTCCTACCTCCAGCGATTGCCTCGGAAGCACCTGTCTGTGTCTTGAGAATGCTTGCTGTCTAGTGGGGGTGAGACTGTCCTCCAAGAATCACTTGGCATTTTCCAGGGATATTTTTTGGTTATGGGGCACAGCTACCCTCTCCGTGTAGGGAGGCCCCGGCAATGCCACAAACTGTCTTCTCATGAACAGAATAGCATGATATCCCCCCTCACACAGCAGTGGAGTTGAGACTGAGAAACCCTCATCTGGAGGTAATAGTGCTATGACCGCCTCTCTCACAATATTAATCGGTTTCTACTGACCCTTGCCCTTGTACCACTTGCATTCTTCCAAGGAAAAAAGTGCCTGGAGGAATTTTACCAACAGAACTTCAAATGAATCTCAGGGCTAACAGCTTAGGTATGGTCCCCAGGCTATGTCTTGCTCAAGGGACCATACTGAGGCCAGTCACATGCTGCCCAATGGCAATGACCATACTGAACAGGCTCAGCTTTGCCCTAAGGTAGAGCCTCTTGCTGGTAGGAAAGAAATCTGTTTGGCCACAAGTCCCATGTCATGTAAAGTGTTCCCTGGTCTGTTGACAGGGAAAATGGTATCTGAACCTAGTGGCCTAAGGCCCAACGTGTTACCATTTTCCCAAGAGTTCTCAGACCTGGAAGAGAAATCGCTCAGCTCCAGAAAGAAGCGAGAGGCAGGGAAATAGCATGCAGTCTCCTTTCCCAGATGTTTATTCAATTTAGTCTGTGGTCAGGTGTTTTAAAAGCACTACAACTTGACCTTTAGCTTAAAGATCTGCCTTTGTCGCCCTCTCTTCCTCCCTCAATGGCTCACAGGCAAGCTGCCTAATGAACACAGCTCAAACCCATTAGTGGCTGAGAAGATGCTGGGTGCTGCGTGAAGCCAGATTCTGAGGGCTTTTAGGACGAGCCAGGGAAACTGTGACAATGGGAGGGAGATCCATTTATGCCACGTCAGTAATTGCATTAATGCTCCTTACTTAGGGGTCCATTAATTCTGTATGTGGCCAAGGCCTGCAATGTCAAGGGCAGCCTTTCGAATCAGGTTTTCTAATGTACCCATAATGAAGACAGGTAGAGCTAAGAAGGACATCAGGCATTCTGTAGCTTGGGAATTCTAACACTGGGACTGTGGCCTCGGACATTCCAGAAGAAACAGATAGCAACAATCCATCAGTGTTCCAGACCAACCCCTATGACTTTGGATTCATACTTGCTCGAGTCATCTGGTTTCTCTGAATAGCAAAAACCATCAATAAAAGTGATAGAGTAGAAACTCAATTCATGGCTATTCTTCATTTTCTGGGGGAGGGTTGTCTTTTTTTGGTGTTTAGATCATTTTATTTATTTCAGTGGCACAATAAATGACAGCAAAGTATCTTGTGGAAGAGGTTCTTTGTCCAGCTGCAAAAAAGTCCTGTGTAGACTAATAGCAGTTCTACTAAAAAGTCAGTACAGTTCTGAATAAAAACTAGATCTGCTCTGGAACGGGAGATGATCAGAGTTCCCAGGATTGGGATTTAGAAAGCTGAATGCCATCTCAAGCTTAGAGGCTCTGCTTCTCAACTCCCGTGGCCACCTATTCTTGAGGAACTGAGAACCTGGAAGTCCTCTGGGGTGGTGGGGTGACATGCGATACGAAGCAACAATGGAGACTGCGACTGCCTGATTTGCTAACAACTGGTGCCCAGATATGGTGACTGAAGACTTGAAGTACGGCTGATGTAACTGAGTGGACCTTTTTTTTTCTTAATTTAAATGTTATTGTGAAGGTAATGTAGAGAGGTGTTACAGCTACATAACTCAGTTAATGAGTACATTTCTTTTTGAAAGTGTTAGCCCTTCCTTTCATTTCTCCCACTTTCCCTCCTCCTGACCCCTCTCCTCCCCCATTTAACTTTAAAAATGGGCACTAAGGTCAGCAATTAGAAAGCATTTTAACTATAGTTGGAACAAGTCAGGGATCAAACCTACCTTCTCAACTGTGATTTCTTTAAAATGAAATCCAAATGCAGATTGCATATCTCCATTGAAAACGGAAATGAGCTTTCGGTGTAAAACATGCCAGATTTTGAAGCCTTAGTGCGAAAGAAAAGAAGAATGCAAATGATCTCTCTGTGTAAGTTGCATGAATCACTTGTTGATATTGATTACACATTGAAATGTTTTGGATATATTGGGATAAATAAAATATGCTACCCAAAACAGTTTCAGTTGTTTCTTTTGCTTCCTTCAAGTGTGACTAATAAAAGGCTAAAACATATGGGGATAGCAATAATGAAGATCACTCAGCTAGCTTTAAATCGAGGCTCCAGGCTATCTCTAAGACAGGTACAAACAATTCTTCCGGCAGACCCGAAGCTAGGTTCAGAGTTAACAATTTGGATAATAAAGAAAAATGTTTTCCTAACCCCATCCCTTTGCTTGTAAGTGTACATTTTTCTGCAGGAACTCATTAGAAGATGTGACTAGGTAGATAGTGGTCAAATGCTGATTTAATGTCAGCCCTTTAAAAGGTTTTTTTTTTTTCATCCTGTCATATACACAGCTGTCCCTTTGCTAAATGTGTTTTGATTCTCTCAGACAAAGAGCTTGGTTAGTTTATTGCTTGCCAAGGAAAGGAGCTCCCTTTTATGGCCTGCAAGGTTGAGTATTTCTTTGTGTGTCTATTGACCGTTCTTCCTTCTTGCTCTGCAAAGTCTCTCAAAGTCTTTGGCTCATGTATTGATTGGGTTGCTGAGTTTAAGTATATTGTAGATACAAGGCCCTTATCTGATGCATAGCTAGTGAAGATCTTCTGCCATTATGTGGACTTCTATTGATCTTGCTAGCTATGTTTTGGGTTTTTTTGCCATGCAGAAGCTCTTTATCCAGTCCTTTTGTTATTTGTTGTGATTCTGTATCTTACTTCAAAAGTTTTGACTCATACCTAGAAAGCCTAGTGTTTCCTCCTGTAATTTTATCATGATATCTGACCTCACATTGAGGTCTTTGATCCATTTAGAATTGATTCTGGTGCAGAGTGATATATAAATATCTAGCTCCAATTTTCTGCATGTGGATAATCAATTTTGCCAGCACCATTTGTTGAAGAGGTTGTCTTTCACCTGTGGTTTTGGCTCCCTTATTAAATATGAAGTGGCTATATATCTGCAGGCTTATTTCTGGGTCTTCCATGATCATATAAAATATGTTATGAAGTGAACTAACTGTAAGCAAAGGAAATAAGAGGTAATTTTGGTTGCTGTTTTTACTTTCTTTTCATTCTGTCTTTTTTGTTTGTATTTGGGAGGAAAAGGGGGTAGAAGAAAATGGAAACAATGTGTGAACAAATATAACAGTGTACTCACTAGACACTGTGAAAAATGGACTGTACATTTTGTGGGTGGGGACAGGAGGGAAAAACCGGGAGAAAGTGAGAGAAGGAGAGACACTGTTCAGAAAGAATTGTCCTCATTACCTGATTCCTGCAACTGTAACTCCTCCGTATCTCAATTCTACAATCCAAACAAAAAATAGTTAACAGGAAAAAAGGAGTTCTCTGTCTTACTGGCTCCAAATCTTTCTCTTTCAAACCCTAAGTAGTGTTTCCTCATCCAAGTACCTCCACATCTGAAAAGCTAATTCGTATGGGGTCTGCACAAACTTCTCCACACTTGAGAAGTAAGGCTCAGTTCACTTTTAAAATCTCAGGCTTCTGAGATGGATAGTCCAGAGTGTTTCAGAAAGCCCCCAGTGATGGATTCACAGGATATCCCCAGGAAAAGCCTGCTCAGTCTCACAACAGGAACTTGAGTAAGTCAAACAAAGACCCCAAGAGCCAAGTGGACTTTCCAAGCCCAATTTGCATAAGGCTTTGTGATGTTCAACCAAATGTGGGGGAGAGATAAATACTTCCCCAATATGAATATCCTCATCTCCAAATTGAGTCAGACATGTATCTGTTAGCAAACTCATTTCCACCTTGGGAGGACTGGCAAGTGTTTCACATATTTATTGCCAAACAACAGCAGTTCTAATGCAAGTCATGTATCTTCTTCAGTTGTACCAGATAGGTCCTTGGAAGTCACTGTTCTAATAATCACTGTGCTGCCATCACCAGACTCAGGATGTTAGTGGTTGCTTTCAGAGCACCTGAGAAATTGGTCCATAAAATCATCTGTATTTCTCGTCATCTGTTGCTTTGTTTCAAAACATCATTGAAGCAAATCCTTCTGGATCCTTCCCTATTTCTCATGTTCTTAGTGAGCAAAGGTCACTAAACCCCAGTTTTAACATTACTCCTTGGATTTGTAAAAGTGGAGCGATACATTTAAAATCCAGTATGGATCAATAGGGCTGTGCATGTCCTCACTTTCGATCCTTGTCCACACCAATTTTTGTCTGGTAGAAACAAACATAAAACAGGTAATATTCAGGTTGGGGATCATTAAAACGAGCAGAAAGCCTGATATATGAGTATAAAAGGATGTTAACCCTTTGTAAGTTTACTTCAAGTTGGGGGAAATTCTACACTGGGACATGGAAAGGCAGATTCAGATTTTCTCCAAATTCAGTTGCAAGCATTTTGGTTGAAAGTGGGTCAGAAGTTTAATTTCCAATAAAACGTCTGCTTATGGGAAATTGGAGCTTGTTTTTGATGTTTACCTTAATGGAGGAGTGGCTTTATGTCGAGGTTTCACAGTATTGTTTGGAGGCCTCTGGCTCAATACTAGGCACTACCAGAAACTTTTCTGTGACCTGACTGTGTAAGCTAAAGACATGGGTGGGAATTGGTATTATTGTTGTTTTAGTCGTACCTTGGACAGTAGTGGTAAAGACTTGCTTTGGTCCTGATTCTTTTCATGACTGCAAGGCTAACCAAAATCCTGGTTGTTGATGCTGAGAACAAGTCTCTTTGCCTAATCCACTCTGTCGTGTTTCCACTGCAGAAGTCAGAGGTTCAGAAAGGCCTAGACACATTATCAGGAGGATTTGTGGACCCAGGAAAAGTTTCAAAGCACTCCGTGCTGGAGTCTCACAGTTAAAATACTATCTACTCTGGAAGCTGAGATCTGAGGAACATGGTTCTAAGCCAGCCCAGGGAGACAAATCTGAGATTCTTATCTCCAATTAACCAATAAATGGAGGTGGAGATATGGCTTAAATGGTAGAGTACCAGCCCTAAGCTTGTTCACCCAAATTTTGATGGCTCTGTTGTCGGTATTGTTTATAGGGATGGCTACTCCTCATCTGATACCTTTTCATTCTTTCTTACAAAGGACAAAACTGAGGCTCAGAGAGTCTAGACATCTTGGTCATAAATACATGGCTGCTAAATAGGCAAGACAGGATTCTAATATAACCAGCATAGCACATGGTAAATCCTCAGCAAATACTTGCTACGTGATTCCGTGATTCTGAAACTTTGCTACAATTGCCATGTGTTCTGTTTCTTTTGTAATCCTCTATCTGCCTCCCTTTTCTCTTTCCCTATGATGTATGGCAATAAATCTCACAGAACAAGACAGGTCTTAGTCTTGCCTAGAAAATGGTCAGCCTGTGTGCTCTGTAAGGTCTAAAAATCTAGAACATGATGGGATAGATACATCAGATTCTCATTGGATGCCCATGGCATCTACCGGCACCCGTCATTGTGTATGGTCCTTGAATGGTGTTATAAATAGACAGCTAGTTTTGACAAGAGGAGTGGAGAAATCGATGTGTCCCACTGAGCAAGGTGGATGGGATGATAGGAACCTAAATTTATAGAATGAATTTGAGATTGCATGTCACCTGTAAATGGAGTGATTCTCAAAGGATCCTGGGTGAAAGACCGGGGAGCTAGAGATGCCATGGAGGCAGATAAGGAGTTTTGTAGGCCTGGCCATTGACGAGGCCTTTCTGAGGAAGATTCTACTGACACGGCTTCACTCGGATCTGTTTTCCTGCTGGGTTTCATACACATTCCTCACCATGGCTAGCCTGTGCCACAGCCAATTAGAGTAGGAAAGTGGTATGCTACTCTGAACCCACCTCTTGCGCTATCTGGAAGTTCACCATCACTTGCCCTTTCTCTACATCTGTTTTATAATCCCATAATGAATGGATTTTATGAGATTCACAAGTATTTAAAGACCTCAAAAGGATGAAAAGCTACCATGCCTCTGATACTGCCAAATTTAAAGAGAGAACCACAAAGGAATATTCCTGGCTACTGTTTCATCTCTGAAAGCAGCTGTATTTTGAATTCATCAGTAGAATACTTAACATCTTCGCAACAGAGTACTTATATTCCTTTAAGTAAAAGGTTTTTAAGAAAAAAAATCTAGTTGTTTTCTCTATTTGGTAATAGATATATCTAATTAAACACTTGAGAGTCCATTTAATTTTTAATTCAAGAAGTCACTCATGATTGAGGCAATTTAAACAACTCAAGAGAAAAAAAAAACCCTCAGACCCCATCGAAATTCCATTAACTACATGGATCCTTTAATGGTACATTAAGTAACGCTGAATTATGATAGGTCTCTGTAGACATACCTATACAGCCAGTCTATTAAGTCCCTTTGGGAGAATCTAAGCTTTTAGCTTACAAAGATTACTTCAGCTGATTAGAAATCACTGTGCAATGATCAAGGTTATCTTGAACAGTTCACTTCACTAAGAATGAACTTTTGTCTCTGCATTCTCTGGCAATCCCATCATTCTATCACTCTTTCCTGAAGAATGGTTCCTCTTAGGGACTCCAGTATAGGTCTAGAGATGACCACTTTCAAGACCTGTGGTGGGGGGTGGGGGTGAATCAAGAGTTCTTTCCTTCTTTGGAATGTCGTCTGTTTCTAAAACCAGGGCTCTAGCAACCCCCATCATCAGTTGAGCAAACCATGTGTAGGATCCAGTGATCTCAGCTTGGGTTTCTTTGGGAGGTCCTCTTTCCAAGAGAGAGAGAGAGGAGGGGAGGGAGAGGGAGGCAGAGAGACAGAGAGATACACAGAGATACACAGAGACACAGAGAGGCACAGAGAGAGACAGAGAGACAGAGAATGCTAGGTGAGCACTGAGGATCAAATACCTCATTGTATCCCTTCACCAGTGGGGAACCGAGCCAGAGAGGGAAGATCATAACCCTAGTGTGACAGGAAAGAAATGCAGCTTGAGTCCACGCCTGGGTCACATGTTCTTCCTATCATATCTGGCCATTTCTGTAAGTCCATGCATAGTGAGTGTAGACTGGTTTATTGGGGTTTATTTGATTTTTGTGCTCTTAGGGTGGAACTGCAGATGTTTAAAGTGGGGCAAAGAGAAATTACTACAAAGAAAGCTTACCCTCAAGAACCTTTGTTATAAACTTAATGGAGAAACAGAATAATTACACTTGAAGCAATTAGGAGCACATTATAAGACACTATATAATTAGGTATGAAATTATGTGGCACAGACAGTGGAGATAGCTGGATGTATTACAAGGGCCCTGTAGTCTTTATGGAGAGGTTTAGCTCATAAAGTGGCTTTGAGGCTTGACAACATATGGAAGGTTGGAAAGCTTGGTGGGTGTGTGGGGGGGAGTGTCTCTGGTACTTACTGGAAATAGCTTGGCCAGAGCCTGTGGCCTTGACAACTTTACCGAATGTCTTCAAATTTTAGCTTCCTGTCTTACAAAATGGGAGTCAGTGGGTGTTGGGAGTGGCTTTTCCTGAAAGGGAATAATCATAATCGGTTGATTACATTCAACTAATCCCTTGTGGAAGGAACCACATAACCACATGCTTTTGTAGAACTGACTTGACTTTAATCGGAGGAATTCTAGTATAAGAGGCACCTATTGCTAAAGGTTATTATTTATTGCGGTAGCCAAATGACACAGGGATGTAAAAATCCTGGCTGCCTGAGATGCAGGTAAACAGCAGGTATGTTGCATTCCAAGAGGGATCTGGAAAAGTTATGTGAAGTGCTGTAAGTCAGGCCCAGAGAGACAAAGGATGCATGGTTTTCTCTCATTTGCAGGAGTTAAATCTAACTCATAAATATACATGCAAATGTGCACAAGGGCATATGCATACGTACCCAAATGTATTAACCAAAGTAAGGTATCTACAGGGAAGAACTCCAATACTGCAACTCCTTTGGTCAGTAAACTTACAGAATAACAATAGGATGCCCAGAAAGCAGGGACTTGAGGTGTGGAAGGGTGGGAGTCAAGGGGAGATAGGTAGATAAATGACGAGAGGATGAGTTGGAGGAAGAGGTGGTACTACATATCTATGCAGAGATGAAACTAGGAAAATAGTGGAGCTGGGTGGGGTTGGGAGAAATGACTGAGAATAGAGGGTGACATTGATCATGATACATTACGCTCATAAACTGAAGTGTTGAATTGGAACCCTTTTGTACAACTACTTAAGGTTAATAAAATTATGATGAAAAAAATCAAAAAGGAGGATAAAGCCTCAAATGAACTATAGCAGATACCAATTTCCATCGACAGTTTAATTTCGCCTGTGATTTCAGGTCTAGGTGTTGAGAAGAAGAAACTTCCATGAGAAATAGAGCTCACCACATCAAGAGAAAGATGGGATTTGAAGGTGAGGAGAAGTGATTGGACCACCTCCAGCTATTTAAAGGAAAAACAGAAAAGGAGTCCAGAGGCATAGGAAACAAGCTGATTGTCCAATGCTGAACGTTTGTCTCTTTCCGTGGTTAACTTGCATTTATGCTGTGTGTGTTCTGTTGTGAAACAGGAATGAGAGTGTGTCTGATTGGGCTCTCTCCCATTCTGCCTTATAATCATTGGGAGGATAGGAATCCCAAGAGCAAAAGGCCATCCAGAGGAGATAACTTGTTTAAATTGCCTAGGGTGTTGGGGACATTATTATACAATATTTGCTAGAAGTCGGGACATTGCCTTAAACATTTTAACTCAGAATCTGTCCACTTAACTTTACGCCCCTATAAAAGCAATTATTTTGTAATGAGAAGATATCAGATAGTACCTAACATTCACCCCAACATAGAGACATTTTCTCTAGTTGCTCTGAGAGGGAGGGGTGGTTTATCTAAATATATCCAGAAGGAAGATTTCAGAATTAATTAATTAATTAATTTGGTTATTTGGTTGTGGGGTCTTAACTCAGGGTCTGGGCATTGTCCCTGATCTCTATTTTTTTTCTCTTTTGCTCAAAGCTAACACTCCACCATTTTGAGCCACAGTGCCAATTCTGGTTTTTGAGTGGTTAATTGGAGTCTCACAAAAGACTTTTCTGTCTGGGCTGGCTTCAAACTGCCAAAATCATATCTCAGCCTCCTGAGTAGCTAGTATTATATACGTGAGCCACTGGTACCTGGCTAGATTTCAGAATATTCTTAAGCAACTTTTCTTTCTTTTTTCTCTGGTTATTCTCTCTTTTCTTTTATGATACACCCCCACCTTCTTGTTATGAAGGTCTTGCTTATGGTAATCTAAAAATCTAGTCTCTTCAGCATTAGTTTGGAGCTATGAGACTCAAGGACCACTACCACAAAATGGCTTGCCTTCCCTAGCTCTTTCCATCCATTCCTCCTTCCTTATTTTTGAAGAATGAGAAGGCGAGGAGTCCCCCCCTGCCCCAGCCCTTGAAAAATAACCTTTCACCGACAGCCATATCTTAGAATTGGCATTGCTGCCTACCCTACTGAATCATCTCCCCACTCACTCCCACACCTGAACAGACCAGTGGTCATGGAAGACAGCCTAAGGCCGAGGCCACATCTGGAACTTGAAACCCCTGGTGGACACAGATCCTGCTGTTGAAACCTTAAAACCGTCTACTCAAGATAAGATTGCTCTTTCTTCCTGCATTCATTTCATCCCACTTCTATCTGCCCCATGGAACTTTATTTTTTCTGCCTCATAGTCAAAGGGGATCTTAAAAGCTGGGCCGAAGGAGACTTGGTTGCCCTTCCCAGGTTTTCTTCCCAAATAAAACCTGTTAGACTGCTGAGTCCTCCATTCTGCTCTTGTTGTTTCTCCTCTTTTTCTCTCTTCTTCCTTCCTTCCTTCTTTCTCTTTTCTTTCTTTTTCTTTTTTGGCTAGTCCTGGAGCTTAAACTCAGGGCCTGGGCACTATCGTTGAGTTTCTTTTTGCTCAATGCTAGCTAGCACTCTACCTCTTGAGCCACAACACCATTCCTGGCTTTTTCTATTTACGTGGTACTGAGGAATTGAACCCAGGGCTTCGTAAATACTGGGCAAGCACTCTACCACTAAGCCACAGTCTCAACCCTGCTTCTTTCTCCCTTACACTTTCTTTTCTAGGCATCTACTTCCCATCTTTCCTTCTGTTCTTCTTGGTAGAATAAAACAAGGCCCTTCACCTGTTCTTGCCATGCTTGTGATGGGATGATGAGTCCCGGCTGGGCCTGAAAGCAACCTTGTAGATCTCCCATCTTCCACAGCTCAGCATCTCCTACTGTCATATATTCTTCTAGTGGATGTCTCCCTGGTGGCCGTATAAAAGGCATTTGCATTTCAAATGGAAGTCCTGAGGAATTAGGCTGCTCTTTTAAGAAAATGCCGTGTGGCTGGAATTCTATGTGAACATCAATTATGTCACCCATCTCCTCTTCCCTGGAGTTTGCCCATTAGGTAATAGAGAATTCTAATCCCCACTGTTCCAGATTGTCACCTCATGGCTTTGTAAGGTCAAGTACATGCTCAAGTTCCTCTATGTCTCTGTGCCTTCATTCAAGCTCCTTAGTCTTAAGCTCCAGGCTACCCTGAAAACCAAACACATTCTCTCCTCTTCAAAGAGCCTTTCCTGATTTCTGGAAGAAGATGTCACTGGGAAGATTAATAACCTCATGAGAAATAATCTCCCTCTGACCCAAAGTAATTCCAAGAAAGTTTTGACCGAAGAAATGGCTACTCCTTCATTTAATGCAGGAACTGCTGGTGTTTATGCCGATGTGAGCACTTAGCTCCATTTACATCCACATCAGACTCCTCCCTGCTGACAGCAGGCCTGTCTCTCCCAGGGATACAGATGTAATTATCCTTTGCAAGTACATGGCACACTGTCAGGATTGTGCTCGAGAAAAGAGAAAAGGCCATGCAACAAGCTTGAAGAAGTGGATGAAAGGGATGAAGAATGAATTCTCCCTCTCTCTCCCTCTCTCTCTAGACTTAAAACCTCTCCCCCTTTGAAGCAGCTGTAAACTTTCCCACAAATCCTTCCTATTGTCTTCTATTTTTTTACACTTTCTTTTCTATTTTATTTTTTGCTCTTTTTCCTAGCCCTGAAGTACTGTTATGGCAGATAGAGGAAAGGGAGACCAAAGACATTCGCTGTGCATTTTTATTAACAGAAAGGGAATAATGATGGCTGTTTCTTATCATTCTCCCAACTCCTCTTCAGATAAAGGATTCTGGCCTTTAAGAAAGGAACAAGAGTCAGGTACTGGTGGCTCATATATGCAGTTCTAGCTGTTCAGGAAGCTGAGATCTGAAGATCTTAACTCAAAATCAGCCTAAGATAGGAAAGTCTGTGAGACTCTTATCTCCAGCTACCCAATGAAGTGCTGGAGGAGCTGTGGCTCCAGTGGTAGAGCGCCAGCCCTGAGCAGAACCGCTAAGGGCCAGGGCCTAGGCCCTGAGTTCAAACCCCAGTGACGGCATTGAAAAATAAAGGAGGACAAGAAGGAAGGAGAATGTTCAAGACTGGTGATGGAGGCAGCTCTTTCATTTCCCATGTAAGTAGAAAAGGCAGAGATCAATGATGTAGCAAAGTGATACTACAGGATGAGTACTTGTGGTGTGGGGGAAGGAGCCTCCATGATCCCCGCCCTTTCCCATCTCCAAGGACATCCTTGGAAACCTAGGGAGGCCAGAGCTACACAGAAGCAGCCTCCTACCTCATTACCAGCAGGTGCCTGATCTCACTATGTCACTGGCACTGGGCACAGGCTGAATAGAGGGCTCTGTGACACGGCCAGAGACTGCACTGCATGTACAACTAGCAAGGGAGTCCTGGAACAGCTAAAAACAGATCCCTAGCACCTACCAGACCTCACCACACGTACCCAGCTTACCTTTATCATGAAACGTTACACGGGCATAGGCTCATTAAAATAGGTACAGATGGAATTACCCATGCTTCTAGTACAATATCTAGCACAGTATATTTTGTCATGGGACTCTGCAGAGCATTGATTTCAGGTCAATATATAAAATACATTGCAAAGAATGGTTTCTGTAATATACTATCGGAGAAATTCTAGGGGTTTTTTTGAAGAGGAAGGGGGATTTACTTTTATTTATGTAACTTTTAAGATGTTTTTGTATTGGCATGTATTAGTGACACAAGGCAAGTATGTCCTTGTTACGTTTCCACACACCTAGAGAAAGTCTTATATCTGCACTTTGGAAGTCTATATACAATTTCTGTCATTGTCTGATTGTAGTATTGAGGAATTAGAATCAACATTGCTAGCACATGAACAAGTAAAACATGATAAAAGACATCCAGGACTACTGTATGATAGTTGGAAGAAATTAGCAAAATATTCATAGCTGTGTGTGCGTAGCTCATGCCTGTAACCTTAGCTACTCAGGACTCAGGAGGCTGAGATCTGAGGACTGGAGTTCAAAGCTTCCGCAGCAGTTCAGTAGACTCTTCATTCCAATGAACTATCAAAAAGTTACTAGTGGAGCTATGGCTCAAATAGTATAATGCCAACCCTTGAGTGGAAAAGCCAAGAGGCAACACCCAGGCCCTGAGTTTGAGTCCCAGTACCAGGACAAAAGAAACCTAATTATATATTAGGTTTATATATAATATAATATAACATAATTATATGTAATTGTATATTATGTGGTTATTTTATATGTTAGAAATAATGGTTTTACATATAAATTACATTCCTATATTTTATATATATATATATATAGTTAGGTACACACTGTAATACTAGACAGTATGCATACATAATCATCATTCAGCATTAATGGGCAGGTGTTGTTACTTTTCCCATTTTATAAATTTGTAAGCTAAGGCTGAGAGGTTAAGTAGGCTCCTGAAAATCACAAAGCAAAAAGATGTAATGTGATTCTGAATCTGTCAAGTTCTATACTTCTCATTATTTCTACTTTCCAACAGTAAGATTCTGGTGGCTAAAACATTAGACCACACTAAATGCTAACTACAGGATCAATAAGTTATATCTGAGGCCCTATAGCTCTTATTTGTCATACTGATTTTCTCCATTAAAAGATCAATGGGCTTTAGCTTAGTGTGGAGTTTCTGGGCCCCTCCTCAATGCCTGGTGTTTAGTTCTCAGTTGGATGTTCCATCTTTCCTTGAGTGAGTTAACCCCCCAAGGTATTAGCAAAGCAACTGCTTCCTGAGAACATGTAGCAGCCTTATTCATGGCTGGGCAGTGCTGTGGAGCTAAGAGAATCTTAGATCTGAGATCCTGTTTGCAGTTAATATTGCAAATAATGGGAAATTCAAAATGGATATTGCGGTCCTTTAAGTGGAGCCAGTCCTAACACCCGCAAAATCCATAATGGTGTTGATATCCAGATAGACTTTAATTGTGATTTAATAGTGTTCATTGTAATTTAGCTCCAGGGGAAAGTACTTTCAATTAAACAATGTAAACACAATGTCTACTTACCCCATAAATGTTCTCCTAAATGTGCTAATTAAGGCCTAAATTCAATGGGCCCTTATGTTACACTGCCTTTCCTTTCTCCCCAAAGCCACTCTGCTTCAGGATCACCTTCTCCTTGTCTGGATTGTTGGCATTGTGGTCTCTTTGGCTGCCTGGAATCTTGTCCTGTGCACCTTAACTTCCGCTCCACAAGGGTGAAATCTGCTCAGCACTCTCCAGTGACTCTCTTACCTATTTGACTGCATTCTAGTGTCTGGGCCTGACATCCATACTCCTTTGCACTACAACCTCTCCCCTTCTTGTGTGAGCTCATCTTCCACTTCACTCCAGCACTCAAACTGGTCTATAGTCAGGTCTTGTTTATTTGCATCTTGCTTCCCTCACTCCCCCACCCCTAATCCATGGTTCATGGAAGAACCCGGACTTTCTCACTTCTCTACCAAAATCATTTGGTGAGCCATCTGCTTGACTGTGGCACATTTCCCTTGAAGCCCCATTGATCGACTTCCTCTTGATTACTGGCATCCATCGCTTTTGGCTCCTAATGTTACTTGGCTTGAATAAAAAATCTGAAGCAACAGTCCTACATATCATGTATTTGTATATATGTATTATAGTCATAATGTGTATATGTCAGTCCCACATCTGTCCTCTTCACCTCAGGAGAGCAGAAACAATTTCAGGAGGGGGACTTTGTCTCTGTTCTCTTACAGGGACTTGCATATTGATGAAATATGTCGTCACTGAATTAGACTGAATTGGAGTGAGAGGGACCACCCTCATGGTTGAAGTTGACAAGAAGGCAAAAGAAAAGGAAAAGCAATTTATTCAGCATCTGCCTGTGTTCCAGAGTGTGGGTGTTGCTTATGTGAGTATTCAACTGAGTTTCTGCATTTGTTCCCGGCTAGTCTTCCTAGATCACCTGACCAAATCTCATGACACATCGACAACCTATCTATCTTTCCACACAAGACTACAAATGGTGGTCAAATGGCAGGACATAAGCGTCAGAAGACACCAATTGGAGTCTCAGACATACCACCCACCAGGTTGCGGCAGAACTGGGGTACTGAGCCTGGATGGTTTCATTTCATGTGCCTCTCACACAGCAGCAGCGAGGTAATTGGAGAGCTAACTGCATGTTGCTTTATGATCTCCTACAGGGTCTGGATCAGTGGTTCACCATTCTGCCTGGCCATTAAAATCACCTGGGGAGCTTTAGAATTACCAGTGGCTGGCCACCCTAACCAAACGATCACATCCCTGAGAGCTCTCAAGCATCACAAAGTCTTTGAATGCCTTTAGAGCTCAAGTCATTCCAGACAATTGCCAGAGCTGAAAACTACTCTAGGATCAGTCTTCTTGAATTCAGGTGTGCACGCAGTTCAAAGGCAGATGGTTGTTAAGTCTGATATCAGAGATCTGAGAAGGGACTTGAGAAATCTACATTTATAACAAGCTCCAAGGATGTGCTCAGGACTCTGCTCATTCATTCATTCATTCATTCATTCAGTATAAGTTCCTTGAAAGAACATCTAATAACTAATGAATAGAAGCCTCTTGAATTCAGACACTATTTTTCAGATTCTGGTATGTAGAAAATTTATCTAAGTTCCAAAAGCAAAGTGTGAAATACACCAGAGGCAATCACAGCAATATGACAATAATTCCAACTGTTACAGATACTAGGAGACAACAGTGCAGCAACAGAGTTTCCAGGAACGTAAAAGGTAAGTTCAAGGCTGAATGTGAAAACCAGTCAACACATTCCCAATGCCCAGAATTCCATAGATCTTATCATTCTCCAAACCATCCAATGAATTTGGCAATCATTTACGAGTTACTTCTTAACACCAAACCTCCCTTAGCTATTTGAGTCCATAACTCTGGGTTTGGGATTCTCTTCAGACAAATTTCTTCCTTGCTTTCTGGCTCTAGGGTGACCAGTTTTATCAGTGTTTCTAAGTCTGTCTCTGTTTTAGCAATGAAACCCCCACAGCCTATGAAACTTCCTGAGTTTTGGGTAGCTCACCAGAAGCTGAGTTCAGCAAATAGGCAACAACGTTGGGGGAAGAGCTTGAAGGGAGGGGAGGCTAGCTGCTTTCAGGTTTGCCAGGTTTTCCTGTCCTTGTCACCACAGCTAGTTATAGGTACTACTCAGCAGAATCGTTAGTTCTGCCAGAACCATCCTCATGGCTGTGCTCAAAGATGCCACAGGAATAGAGTAGCCAATGGACCACTTTTGATCTCATCTTCCCTTTGTCTTCCCAACACTAGTTACATGTTTCCACTTCCTCCATCTATCATCTTTCAGCACCTATATCCCCAACCTTCTTCTGATATACCTACTGCTGTCTTTCCCATAAATTTCTTGCTGATATACTTGTTCTGTGCCAGACATTTGGCTTGGCCCTAGAAATATAAGAGCAAATGCAACACAGCTGCTATCTTCCCATGAGAGGGACTTTTTATTAACACGCAGTATGGAAAGTGCTGGGCAGATGAAACACGGGGTATTAAGATTGTTTGGTGTGGGGAGTTCATGAACTAGGAATTCATAGAAAGCTTTCCAGAAGAGGGGTTATTTGAAGCATAAATTCCGGCTGGGGCTTTCACAAAATGAAGGGAGCAGTGTCATTTTAGGCACAGGGATGCCTTATACCAAGGCAGGAAATACTACAGAGTCCAGCATGCTCAAGGAATTGCACTGCAGAGCCAGAACAAAGACTGTGAGCTGAGGAAGGGTAGCTCTCTCGCAGATCTTCAGTGATACTTAAGATGTTTGGTGTTCGCTGGGCACTGCTGGCTCACACCTATAATCCTGACTACTCAGGAAGCTGAGATCTGGGAATCATGGTTCAAAGTCAGACTGGGCAGGAAAGTCTGTGGGACTTGTATCTCCAAAATACTACTGAGAAAAAAGCCAGAAGTAGCTCTATGACTCAAGTGAATAGAATGGTAGCCTTGAACACAAAGAGGCTTAGGGACAGTGCCCAGACCCTGAGTTCAAGCCCCAGGACTGGCAAAAAAAAAAAAAAGTTTGGTGTTGATCCTGAAAACGTTGCACTATCAAGACAAGATTTTGGAAGGGGCTATGCTGTGGTCGTGCTATTATGTCTGGCTCCCAGGGTGGCCAAGTTGGAAACTGATGGGTTATCTTGTGGGAGATCAGTTAAACCTACTGTGAAATGTCTCAGAGGACAGCCACTATGGATGAGGGGAATTCCAGGTAATAGATTTTGGTTTGATGAAAAGACGCACAGCCCAGGGT